>NC_142872.1:120430000-120582500 GCF_051225735.1 Oryctolagus cuniculus
TTAGGCCCCTGTACCCATGTGGGAGGCCCAGAGGAAGCTCCTGGCTCCTGCCTTCTGATGGATCAGCCCAGCTCCAGCTGTTGCGGCCATCTAGAGAGTGAACCAGCAGATGGCAGATCTCTCTCCCTCTCTCCCTCTGCCTCTCTATTCTGCCTGTTAAATTAATAAATAAAGCCGGTGCCGCGGCTCACTAGGCTAATCCTCCACCTAGCAGTGCCGGCACACCGGGTTCTAGTCCCGGTCGGGGCGCCGGATTCTGTCCCGGTTGCCCCTCTTCCAGGCCAGCTCTCTGCTGTGGCCAGGGAGTGCAGTGGAGGATGGCCCAAGTGCTTGGGCCCTGCACCCCATGGGAGACCAGGAAAAGCACCTGGCTCCTGGCTCCTGCCATTGGATCAGCGCGGTGCGCCGGCCGCAGCGCGCTGGCCGCGGCGGCCATTGGAGGGTGAACCAACGGCAAAGGAAGACCTTTCTCTCTGTCTCTCTCTCTCACTGTCCACTCTGCCTGTCAAAAAAAAAAAAAAAAGTTAATAAATAACTCTTTAAAAAAATCTGAAGTCAGGCATTGAAAAAAAAACCTGAAAATTATTTTTGGGCTCTATTTTTGCAAGTGTACACCATGGTTAAAAACTGAATTAGATTAAAAAACAAAACAAAGGACAAAAGAGGACAAGAAAAGGAAAAGAGGCCGGCGCTGTGGCTCACTAGGCTAATCCTCTGCCTGCGGTGCCGGCACCCTGGGTTCTAGTCCCGATTGGGGTGCCAGATTCTGTCCTGGTTGTTCCTCTTCCAGTCCAGCTCTCTGCTGTGACCCAAGAAGGTAGTGAAGGATGGCCCAGGTGCTTGGGCCCTGCACCCGCATGGGAGTCCAGGAGGAAGCACCTGGCTCCTGGCTTCAGATCCGCAGTGTGCCGGCCGTAGTGGCCATTTGGGGGGTGAACCAACGGAAGGAAGATTTTTCTGTCTCTGCCTCTGTCTCTGTCTCTGTCTCTTTCTCTCACTGTCTAACTCTGCCTGTCAAAAAAAGAAAAAAGAAAAAGAAAGAAAGAAAAGAGAAGATAAAAACATCAATAAATTAAATAAGCAAATATCACCAACAGAAATACATAGCCACAAGAATGAGAGTTTAGTCATGTTTGCCATTAGCAATTACTCAGAGGATAAGTGTTCTGTGGATTGTTCAAGGTTCATGAATAACTAAAGGTACTTTCATCCTTGAGGTCAATTCTTGTTAGGTAAAGGTAAGGGATTAGGAAGTATAAATGGAAAACTTAGTTCTTGGTCATGCCCTATAAGCCTGATGCAAACTAAGAATGAACTCCATCGGTTTCCAACCAAGAAACGGCCCCGTTCTTGTTTACTTTTAAAAAGGACAACGGGGAAAAAGAGAACATAGAAGTGCAGTATCACATACTGCTCAAGCAAAAAGGACCAAAGGATCATTAAGTCACCTATCAAAAGACCCGTCTTTTTTTTTTTTTTTTTTAAGTCTGAGACCATCTCTTTTTTTCTTAAAGATTTATTTATTTGAAAGGCAGAGAGAGAGAGAGAAATGTTCCATCCTCTGGCTCATTCCCCAAATGCTGGCAACAGCTGGGGCTGGGCCAGGCCAAAGCCAGGAACCAGGAGCTTCTTCCAGCTCTCCCATTTGGGTGCAGGGGCCCAAGGGCTTATACTAATTCCCACTGCTTTCCCAGTTGTATTAGCAGGGAGGTGGATCAGAAGTGGAGCAATGGGGACATGAACCAGCACCCATGAGGGACGTAGGCACTGCAGATGGTGGCCAACCTGCTAAACCACAGTGCCGGCACCAAAAGGCCCATCTTTAAGACAGACAAAACTTAAAGAGTCACAATAATGGAACACAAGTTCAAATATTAAGATCCTTTATCATTACCACACTGATGAGACATCATTTAACACTAAAACAATGTCTTAGATTCTACCTAATTCTGGGCACCGGTGCTGTGGTAAAGTAGATTAAAGCCATGGCCTGCAATGCCAGCATCCCATATGGGTGCCAGTTTGGGTCCTGGTTGCTCCACTCCCAATCCATCTCCCCACTAATGCACCTGGGAAAGTAGTAGAGAATGGCCCAAGTCCTTGGGCCCTTGCACCTACGTGGGAGACCTGGAAGAAGTTCCTAGCTCTTGGCTTCAGCCTGGCCCAGCCCAGCCATTGTGGCCATTTGGGGGAGTGAATCAGTGGATGGAAGATCTCTCTGTCTCTCCCCTCTTTCTGCTGTAACTCTGCCTTTCAAATAAACAGATAAATCTTAAAAAAAAAAAAAGAACCACCTAATTCTGCTCTTGGCATGGATGGATGGTAACTGAATAATAAAATCATCTGCCATTTACACAAAGTACTCATATTTAAAAATATATGTACACACACAAATATACTTTACATGTATATACACACATGTATAAAAACATTCACATACACACACAAATAGTACAAAATTTTTCATTTACTTGGCTCAGTATTTATTGGACGGAGTATACCTTAAATACGTAAATCACTATGATGGTTATTAGGACCCAGTTTTACACAGCAGAAGGAAAAACATTAGAGAGGCAAGTGACTGAGAGGTCAAAGTTAGCTCAGTGTCAAAACCAAGGCACTAATTCAGATCTTTGCATAAGCACAGAATTCTTTTCAGTTCTTCACAGCACTCTATTTGGCAACAGGAAGGCCAAGAGAAAGGGTAAAGAGGAAGAGAAAGGGTAAAGAGCTGAGACGACAGACAAAATACTCCTATCAGAAGCAACACTGTGGACTTCCTTCTTGTTCACTTCCAACCTCCACATCCATTGCACTGCACTTTCAAATTTCCTTGTCCTTCTCACCAAACGAGAAGCTCTGTGATGACAATTTCATCTCTAGGCCAACTCATAAAAGGCAATCAAAATAAAACTTGCAGAGTGAACAAATAAAATAAAAATTAGAAACAGGTTTCATGTTTTTTGCGTCTTCTTTTAAATTAAAATCATCAATGTGACTACTACATGCATGAATTGTATTTTCACCAGTAAAATCTGAATTCTTTACATGACATCTCACCATTCAAAATATGAACACACTGAAGTATACAATCAAGGCATATAGTCTTCAAAACAGAAGTACACATCAAACTCCTGATTCATAAATTTACTGATTTTTCTACTTACTAAAGATGTCAAAGTTTATTCAAAATTATCCATGTATACATATGTGTATCCATGTATCTCTGATTTAGATTTTTTCCTCTAATACACCTATAGTGTTTTGCTTACTCTATTTCTTGGATTACGCATTTTCATATGAAATAATTCCAAATTATATTGTTACTTGACTTCAACACTGCCCCTTAAGTCAGATTATATATCTGAATAATATATATATTTTCACCTGAAAACGTTAAAACAAAATTTAAACTCCAAATTAACATAATAGACAAATTTTAACAGTAAGAACAGAAGAAATATTGAAATTATTTTTAAAATCTTACTTGGCATATAAGGGTCATAGCGTGGTTTACAATTTTGGAAGTCATTCTGTCTATTTTCCTTTGAACTTGGTTTACAGACACTTTTAAAGGGTTTAGAAAAACAGCTCCTGGCAGTTAGAGAAGAACTTGAGACAGCAGGACTTCCTCCTCCAAGCTGAAAACACCTGCCACTGCTGAAGTCATCCGAAGAGATCACACCCATGACCTCTATTTCTTTTCCACCAACCATCAGTGTTTGGCCCTCTTCAATCTTTTCAAATTCTTTTAAATTATAACCAATGCCTTTCGGTTGAAGGGGGGTGGGGGGGAGAAAAACTGTTAATGAAGCTGTAAAATGACTTAGTAATATCATTGTTATCTACCCATGACTGTACAGAATGACAACTAATTTAAATGTAAATAGCCTTGTATAACCCACTAACCGTAACAAAAAATAATTTATCATTTTGGCTTAAAAAAAGAACATCACAAAAAATTAGAAGAAATAATAATGCAGCTACAAAAACTAGATACACTTTAAAGAAAGCAAGACTTTTTTTTTTTCCTTTTTCAATGTATAGCCTATTATACTCTTTATAATTTTACCATCTCTTGTCTGGAAAAATCAAGCCAAGTAAAGAGTCCAATAATCCACATGAGACCTCCTATCTTGTGAACAAACTAGAAAAACACCAAGGTCTAATTCGATTCAGAGCCCCCTGGAAATACGAAGGAAAACTGGCAATAAAAGCAACTTCTATTAACACCAGTGCTGGGGCCAGTGCTGTGGCAAAGCGGGTAAAGCCACCGCCTGCAATGCCAGCATCCTATACGGATGCTGTGGTGCAGCGGGTTAACACCTTGGCCTGAAGCGCCGGCAGCCCATATGGGCACCAGTTCAAGTCCCAGCTGCTCCACTTCCAATCCAACTCTCTGCTATGGCCTGGGCAAGCAGTAGAAGATAGCCCAAGTCCTTGGGCCCCTGCACCCACATGGGAGACCCAGAAGAGCTTCCTGGCTCCTGGCTTCAGATCGGCGCAGCTCCGGCCATTGCGGCCATCTGGGGAGTGAACTGTCGGATGGAAGACCTCTCTCTCTCTCTGCCTCTCCTCTCTCTGTGTAACTCTGACTTTCAAATAAATAAATAAATCTTAAAAAAAAAAAAAAAAAAAAAAATACAATTTCATTCAAAAAGCGACACCACTGCATGAACACATTCTCCAAAACTCTAGCCCAAATCTTCTTGAAGCAAAAAACATACAATATATACTGACAGTTTTAAATTCCTCTAATCACTGAGCATAACATTGGCTTAAATCACTGTGCCACAATGTTCACCCCATTATGAGATAATTTTTTGTATCATACACAGTTGAGGCATCACAGTCAATTTAAAAACATCTTAGTCTGTCCCTTTATAAAATCCAATTATATTCTAACTGTATAATCAAAGATATACACTGGGGATGGCATTGTGGTGCACTGGGTTAAAGCGCTGGCCTGCAGCACCGACATCCCATACAGGTACTGGTTCAAGTCCTGGCTGCTCTACTTCCAATCCAGCTTCCTCCTAATGTGTCTGGGAAAGCAGTAGTAGATGGCCCTTTGTTAAGTCAACAACAGGAGTCACTGTGCACTTACTCCTCATGTAGGATCTCTGTCCTTAATGTGTTGTACAATGTGAATAAATGCTATAACTAGTACTCAAACAATATTTTACACTTTGTGTTTTGGTGTGGGTGCAAACTGTTGAAATCTTTACTTAATATATACTAAATTGATCTTCTGTACATAAAGAGAATTGAAAACGAATCTTGATGCGAATGGAATGGGAGAGGGAGCGGGAGATGGGAGGGTTGCAGGTGAGAGGGAAGTTATGGGGGAGAAAAAGCCATTGTAATCCATAAACTGTACTTTGGAAATTTATATTTATTAAATAAAAGTTTAAAAAAAAAGATGATGGCCCAAGTCCTTGGGCCCCTACAACCACATGGGAGACCAGGAAGAAGCTGCTGGATCCTGGCTTCAGCCTGACCAAGCCCCAGTCATTGCATCCATTTGAGAAGTGAACCAGTGGATGAAAATCTCTGTCTATACTTTTCTCTGTAACCCTTTCAAATAAATAAAATAAATTAAAAAACACAACACACACAGTTAAGTGTGAAAAGAGCAAAGAGTTTCTGTAACAAAAAAGATATATACTAATATTAAGTGAAATCATAAAGAGCAGGTAATATCACATACCTTTCCCAATGTCTTTGCCTTCTAAATCTTTTAATATAAATGACCTTCCTTTTACAATAAGAACAGCATCACCTTCCCACTTCTTGTGTTTTTTCTTTGAAGCCTTACACCAAACAACACTGAAATACTTAGCCTGACTTTCAGATTCATCTTCTTTCCTCCTAAATGCTGTTATTTCTTTAGGGTCTGGATGAACTAGAATAAAAAATGAAATCAAAATATTAAAGATAACTTTAATGTTAAACAGTAAGGTCATTCAAACAAAAAGAGGCACAAGAAAATCAGACTGTATTTATAAATAGTATGAAAGAATATTTATCATATTTATGTTAGCATTTGGAAATGGAGAAATTCAAATGTTTCTATCACTACCATTAAATGCAACAGTCTCATTAGTCACAATGTAATATAAACTCAATTAAAATGAACAACATAACAATTACTACACACAGCTTAAAACTCTAGGAATTAAAGATACTATTTCATTACCTATAGCATAGAAAAATATCTAAAATCACATGTTTTAACAAATGACTGACAATTAAGTACCATGACAAGTCAAGGAAAAGGGAGATTACAGAATTCTCTGACAGAAAAACTTGCAATTTTTTTCTACTTTAGATTTTTGTTTTTAAGTCTTGAGATGGTTTTGCTTTTGATTTTAGATATTTTTATTTTTCAAATGTATTACTTATCAGGAGTGACTGAAATATTGGGCCACCTAATGATGATGATGATGGAAATGGCTTTTAGAAAACACTGATCATGGGGCCAGCGCTGTGGTATAACGGGTAAAGCCAGTGCCTGCAGCACTGGCATACCACATGGGTGAAGGTTCGAATCCTTGGATGCTCCACTTCCAATCCAGTTCTCTGCTAATGTGGCTGGGAAAGCAGTGGAGGATGGCCCAAGTACTTGGACCCCTGCACCCACATGGGAAACTGGAAGAAGCTCTTGGCTCCTGGCTTCGGCCTGGCCCAGTCCTGGCCACTGCAGCCATTTGGGGAGTGAACCAGCAGATGCAAGATATCTCTCTCTCTATCTCTCTCTCTCTTTCTGCCTATGCCTCCTCTCTCTGTTACTCTTTCAAATAAATAATCTTTTAAAAAGGAAAAAAGAAAAAAAATTGGTCAAATTAATAGTATATTGCTTCCCATTTTCGACCAGTAAATACTTGCTGTTGAAAGCCAAGAATGCTCAAGATGAAATAACACAGCATGCCTGTGCACAGAAGTAATACCATCAAGGAAAGAACTTATACAAACTCTTGACTTCATCAAACAAGACAAGCACAAAGCAACACCCATGCCACTGAGAACACTAAACCATGCATGTTTGTAAAAAGCTGTACTTCCTTCAGAGCAACCTTTCTCCAACAGTCAGGCATGGCTGTGTACATGATATCAGCTCCTCTGTACCCTGGCTGCACCACCATGCAGCAGCTATCAGTGTCAAATGGGTAGGAAACCAACCCGGCAATGGCAGAGATTCAGCTGACGAAGACAAGAGTATTCTAGGATCTGGAAGCATTCCCTTTGCAGTGTCACATATACTGACAAAGGCAGCTCAGCAGATGACAACACCCTACACAGACACGTTAAAGGTTCAGAACATACCCTGAATCCCATCAGATTTGACCAGGCAGTCACCCAAGCCTTTGAATATCTGCTCTTCTCCACCTTTACCCACATCAACTGCTAGACAGGCAGGGCACAAACCCTAAGGACGTGGTCCCGGTGGCACCACCAGAGCTGCAGAGTAGCACCAAAACTGGGTCCTTGTGTCCACAGCACCCAAGTTCTGCTTGCATTTATCTTTGAAGGCAAAATGTAGAGCCCGGGTAAGGAAGCATCTGACAACACTATACACATGATGTCTTCATCTGACAACATGGTATACAACACCGCATACATATTTATATACACATATAACAATGCAGATGTGTTCTGAGATGTGGCATTGGGCAATTGTGTCATTGTACAAACATCATATACTTACAGTAAGAAACTATGATGTAATATAATCTTACAGGACCACCACCATAGATGCAATCCCTTGTTGACTGAAAAGTCACTATGTGGTACATGAGTGTATTTATGGTGTACAACATACTGTTTTGATGTATATATATATATATATATATATAATGGAATGGCTAAATCAAACTAATTAATATTCATTACCATACAGATTTTTTTATTTTTTTGTGGTGAGAACATCTAAAATCCCATTTCTTAGCATTTTTCAAGAATACAAAACATGGTTAACTAGAGTCAATATGCCATACAATAGAGTTCTTGAACCTCTTCCTCCTAACTGAAAGTTCGTGTCCTTTGACTAACATCTCTGCCTCACCAACCCCAACTCTTGGCAACCACCATTCTACTCTGTGTATGAGTTTATTTTTAAGACTCCAGATAAAAGAGAGCTCATACAGTAATGATTTTACTATGCTTGGCTTATTTCACTTAGTATACCATCCTCCAAGTTCATCCATGTTGTCACAAATGACAGGATTTCCTTTTCCTAAAGGATGAGCATATAAGAAAGTAGTTACAAAAGTTCATGGAAAAGGAATTAAAATATAAGTTTATTTTGGTGCAAAAACATCTGAAATCCAGGCATAATTTTTTTCATAATACACATTTTTCTTGAACTTCTTGATGACTCCTCATATATAACATATTTTCTTCTCCTATTTCATTGATGGACACTTGAGTTTAGTCTTGGATATTATGAGTGGTGCCTTGATGAACATACACACATACCTACTCTCTCACACACACACAATTTAAGCCAGGTAAATTAACCTCCCAAAAGCCTGAAAATCTATTGTCATTGTGAGAATTCAGTTAATATACATGTCCTTCAGAGGCACTCATGGATTTAGAAAGTGAGTGTTGGGGCCGGCGGCACTGTGACACAGTGGGTTAAAACCCCAGCAGGTAGCACTGGCATCCCATATGGACGCTGGTTTGAGTCCCAGCTGCTCCTCTTCCGATCCAGCTCTCTGCTATGGCCTGGGAAAGCAGTGGAGGATGGCCCAAGTCCTTGGGCCCCTGCACCCGCGTGGGAGACATGAAATAACCTCCTGGCTCCTGGCTTCGGATCAGCTCAGCTGTCACCGTTACAGTCATTTGGGGAGTGAACCAACGGAATGGAAGACCTCTCTCTCTCTCTCTCTCTGGCTCTACCCTTCTCTGTAACTCTTTCAAATAAATAAAACAATTCTTTGAAAATAAATAAATAAAAAAAGAAAGAGAGTGAGTGCTGACTATCTTCAACCAATATAAGGGTATTTCAAAAAGTTTGTGGAAAGTGAAATTAAAAGGCAAGTTTGCTTTGATGCAAAACAATTTTGAAATCTACACAGTTTTTTAATACAATTTTTTCATGAACTTTTTGAAGACCCCTAATATGTATGGATTTCAAAAAAGATGTGCATCAAAATAAGCTTATCTCAATTCCATTTTCCACAAACTTTTTGAAGTATGTGGACAGACTGACACTTTCCTCAGAACAGATTGTGGCAATGGTACTTCCACCAATTGAGAGAACATCCACTTCAATTTACAAATCTACATCAACACATTATAGCACTTTTATCAATTTTTTCTAACTACAAATATTTTTAAATTTCATATAGTAACCTTACATTTTCTCTTGGTGTAGTTTTACAAAGTGTAACACATGTAAAGATCCACATAACTACCACCAAAATCAGGTAGCAGGAGCCTAAGCATTAAGGCCATCTTCTGCTGCTTTTCCAAGCACACCAGCAGGAAGCTGGACTGGACATGGAATAGCCAAGGTTTGAACTGGCATTCTGATATGAGATGTCAACCTTGCAAATGGCAGCTTAACCTGCTGCACACAACACCAGTGCAAGGGGTCTTCTTACTTGTCTTGCTCCAACACATCTATCTTTTTTTTTTTTTTTTTTTTTTGACAGGCAGAGTGGACAGTGAAAGGGAGAGACAGAGAGAAAGGTCTTCCTTTCGCTGTTGGTTCACCCTCCAATGGCCACCGCGGCCGGCGCACCACACTGATCCGATGGCAGGAGCCAGGCTCTTCTCCTGGTCTCCCATGGGGTGCAGGGCCCAAGCACTTGGGCCATCCTCCACTGCCCTCCCAGGCCATAGCAGAGAGCTGGCCTGGAAGAGGGGCAACCGGGACAGAATCCGGCGCCCCAACCGGGACTAGAACCTGGTGTGCCGGCACCACAAGGCGGAGGATTAGCCTAGTGAGCCGCGGCGCCGGCCTAAATTAACTTCTACTCATTCTCTACATAGGTTAAAATTTCCCTGATTGTCCCTTTAAACCAAGCTGCCATACTACCTGGGCAACATCTAAACTGCAAAACAAATTATCTGTCATTCTCACTAAACTATTAAGTCTCGAAGGGAGAGGTCTGTTTTGGTAATTTTTTTTCATCACTATATTCCCAGAACTACGGGTACTTTCCAAAACTGCTATTTTGACTCTATGAACACTTTTGTTTATGAAAATATTTAAATATGAAATTATTTTTAGAAAACAATGACTCATTCCCATTACTGTCCTTTTTTTTTCATTTTAAAGATTTCTTGTCTTTAGGATTATTTTTCAAGTAATCTTTGTTATATAACAAGGATTTAGTTCATCAGCCTCCTTTTTATGTATCAGTGAGTTCTTTTTAAATCAGTAATTTTGGGGCCAGTGCTGTAGTGTAGGGGGTATAGCCAACGCCTGCAGTGCCGGCATCCCATAAGTCCTGGCTACTCCACTTCTGATCCAGCTCTCTACTGTGGCCTAGGAAAACAGTAGAAGATGGCTCAAATCCTTGGGTCTCTACACCACGTGGAATACCTGGAAGAAGCTCCAGGCTCCTGGCTTTGGATCAGCTCAGCTCCAGCCATTGCGGCCATTTCAGGGTGAACCAGAGGATGGAAGACCTCTCTCTCTGCCTCTCTGTAACTGCCTTTCAAATAAGTAAATAAATCTTAAAAAAAAAAAAAAAAAAAAAAAAAAAGTAACATTAGGCTCAGCACTGTGGCATAGCGGGTAAAATCGCCAGCATCCCTTATGGGCACCAGTTCAAGTTCCAGCTCCTCCACTTCTGCTCCTGCTCTCTGCTTATGGCCTGGGAAAGCAGCAGATGGCCAAGTACTTGGGCCCATGCTCCCACATGAGAGACACAAATGAAGATCCTGCCTCCTGGCTTCAGGTTGGCCTAGCGCTGGCTGTTGCAGCCATCTGGGGAGTACACCAGCAGATAGAAGGTTCTCTCTATATCTCTCCCTCTCTGTATCTTTGCCTTTCAAATAAAATAAGCAAATCTCTGGCCAGAGCTGTGGCATAGTAGGCTAAGAGTTCATTTGCAGTGCTGGCATCCCATATGAGCACCGGTTCGAGTCCCAGCTGCTCCACTTCTGATCCAGCTCTCTGCTATGGCCTGGGAAAGCAGTGGAAGATGGCCCAGGTCCTTGGATCCCTGCACCCACATAGGAGACCTGGAAGAAGCTCCTGGCTCCTGGCTTCGGATCAGGCCAGCTTTGGTCATTGCAGCCATTTGGGGAGTGAACTAGTGGATGGAAGATATCTTCCCCCCACTGTAACTCTACCCCTCGAATAAATAAATCTTTTGAAAAAAGCAAATCTTTAAAAAAAAATAATTTCTATCAATGTAGTTTTGAGTCAAACTTTGCATAACTAAATATGATTAAAATTGTATTAATCCATTGTTACTAGTCAAGAAAATTTACCAGTTTTTAAATTAGTATTTGTCATGTACTGATTATGTTTGTTTTAGCAAGCTTGATTTGCCCAGAGAAAGCTTTGAGGTTCTTAGCATTAGCAAAAAAGACAGGACACGGTTTCTGAACTCTAATAAATTTGCAGTGTGCAACTTTAGGCACTTTTATTGTCTTTTTGTATTATTTCTACCAGTAGCAGTCACTACACATTGAATAAGAGACTGACAATATCTTTCCATAAATTTGTACCTCTTTTACTAGGTTATCCAAGAGAAAAATATAATTCCCCTTTAAGTGGTTTAAGATTTCCCTAAGGCAGGAGTAAAAACAATGTTTTCACCATAAAAGCTGGGAAAACCACCCTATAGTCCAACACCCTGTTGTAGTCCCAATGACTGTCATCAACACCTTCTGTCAATCCCCACACCAGAAAAAAACTCATTAGAACAACAATGCGATTCTGAGAACTCATAAATTACTTACAGCTGACTTAGAACTAGCCTAAGAGTCTCAGACTTCGACACACCCTTTTTCTGCAGAAAAGCAGGAGAGCATCAACTGTGGAGTCAGAGTTTCAACTCTGAGCCTGGCACTTACTGGTTATGTGACCCAGGACAAGTAGGTTAACCCCTTTCTATGTGATTATGAATATAATACCACTACCTACATCACTAGAGTTAGTGTGAGCATTAGAATGGTGAATGTGTTAAATGCCTAGAATGGCACTTGCCATGTGCTAAGTATTCCCTAAATACTACCATCTTCATGTTGTCCATATTCCTTTCCCTTTTAATCCCATTTTAAAAATTATTTAGGAGGCAGGTATTTAGCCACACCATTAAGACACCTAAGTCCCATATGGGAGTACCTGGGTTCAATACTCTGGCTCCTGACTCCAGCTTCCTACTTCTGCAGACCTTGAAAAGAGCAGCTTTGACTCAAGGAATCGGGTTCTCCGAGTTCCCATCTCTAGGCTTCATCTGGTCTGTTCCTACCCACTGTGGTCATTTAGGAGTTAACCAGCAGATGGCTGCTTCCTGTCTCTTGAGCGTTTACAGGTTCTCTCTCACTCCCATATGAAAAATAAATGAAAATTGCATAGGCCATATGGCAGGAAAGGAAGAGGATAAATAATTCCAAAAAGCAGAATGAAGTTCATTGGGTACATAGGATCATGGAATATAATCACATTCTATATTTAGACTACTTATGTTACATAAAATATTGACTAATTTGCTACATGCCAGATGAACCACTCCTAACAATTTCTGTCTAACTATAATTTTTATTGCTAAACTTGGTTCTGATCTATTTTCCCCTTGATCCTGTAATGTACTTTCCAAATCAATAACAAAAAAAAAAAGTCGGCATTGATTTGCAGGCCCACCTGCAAGACTCAGAAGATGGGAGAAAGCATCGTTTAATATTACTCATGGGCACTATCACCTTAATGGATGGATCCTCAGCGAACCCACTTTAGGCTGGATGACTTAATTATGCATCCCATAAACCCAAGCCTTTAAGATTCTTTCCTCTTTTAACAATTTCTAAATACACAGATTGTTTTCTATGGCATAAATGAAATTTAAAATGCCTCACAATCATATTCAATAAAGAATGTAAATACTCTTGAAGATTCTATTTTGGTTTTTAAAATTGCCAAAACCTACCAGAACTTTTAATACAAATTAATATATAACTGCAATATAAAGACTGAACATGGTTTTTAGGATAGTACAAAATAGACAGACACTACCTACACAAATCCCCTGAAACTGATAATCAGATAGTTTATCTAATAAAGGAAACAATGTCAACAAAGTGCAAATGTCACATGTAAAATTAACCCAGATGATGTTTCTCACATTAAAGATCATTTTCAAAATGAAACTTCTAAGTATACCCTCATAGTTTTTCAACACTTCATGTATGCATATGTGCAATAAGTGCTAAAATGAAAAAAATCAATAAACTACAACATTCCCAGATGTCTAAATTATCTGCCTGGTATTTTTAATTCATTTAAATGCTGGAAAATTTATTCACTAACTTCAATTTTGACATTCCAACCACTAAACATGCAAAGCTTTACTTTAAAAAAAACTCATATACTGTTATAATCACTTTAGAAAAAATTCTGGAAGTCTCATAAAGATTAAATGCATATGTTCCCTAATCTAGCATTATGTCCACAAAAAATACACACCACAGTATTCACTGATTCTTTATACAAAACAGCAAAAATCTGCAAATTGCTCAGAAGTCTTTTTTTTTTTTTTTGAAGATTATTTATTTGAAAGTCAGAGTTACAGAGAGAGAGAGAGAGAGAGAGGTCTTTCATCTGATGGTTCACTTCCCAACTGGCCACAATGGCCAGAGCTGCACTGATCAAAAGCCAGAAGCCAGGAGCGTCTTCCCAGTCTCCCATGTGGGTGCAGGGGCCCAAGGACTTGGGCCATCTTCTATTGCTTTCCCAGGCCATAGCAGAGAACTGGATGGAAGTGGAGAAGTGGAGATACAAACCGGCACCCATATGGGATGCTGGCACTGCAGGCGGCATCCCCACTCTGCTTTTCAAATAAATATATAAAATCTTTAATAAAAGAGAAGAGGCAATGAAAACAGGTGAACATTAAAAATATTAACTATGGTGAAAAAACAGTGTGCACACTGTATGATTCCAATTATCTGACATTCAAAAAAAGGCAAAACACTAATTTTTAGAAAGTGGAACAGTGGTTGTCTGAAGTGCTGGAGGACTGATTAGCATGGGGTAAGAAGGGAACTTTTTGAGGTGATAATAACATTTTAAATCTTGGGGTTTAAGCTACACAGATGTAGTTATTTACCAAAACTCATCAAATCATATATTTAAGATCTGTGCATTTCAGGGCCAGCATTGTAGCACAGCAGGTAAAGCCACTGCTTAGGATGCCAGCATCCGATATGGGCACCAGTTCATGTCCCAGCTGCTCTCCTTCTGATCCAGCTCACCGCTAACATCCTGGGAAAAGCAGCCAAAGATGGTCCAAGTGTTTGGGCCCCTGACACCCAAGGGGGAGATACAGATGAAGCTCCTGGCTGCCAGCTTCAGCCTGACCCAGTGCTGGCCATTGCAGCCATCTGGGGAGTGAATGAGCAGGTTGAAGATCTTTCTCTCTCCCTCTCTCTCTGTGAATCCAATTTTCAAATAAATAAATATAATTTGAGCATCTCACTGTATGTGAATTTTACCTAAGAAACACACACACACACACAAGTGAATATGAAATCCTAGTTAATAATACTCAAGCTAAATTGTTTAGGGAGAAATTAATTTTATAAATGGTTTTAAAACAACATTTTCAAATGAATTTCCTTAAAATGAACTAATGAATAGATAAAGCAAATACAGCAAAACATTAACTGTACAATCTAGGAGGTAGGCATATTAAAAATTTACTATAAAATGCTTTCATCTGTTTAATGGGTTTCTTAACAAAATACTGGGAGTAAAAATATTTGTAAGACATTAATTCAGACCTACTAATGCAAAACTTATGATATACCCATTTTAGTTTAAATTATTTGGGCCAACTTGGGAGGTGCTTTCAATTATTTATTTTGCTTTCCACTATCTATTAAGCAATTGAAAATATAAATTCAAATCTCAGCTACTAGTTTTAATCTAACAATTTAAAGGACACAGAAAATGTATCAAAAATCTTCTCAAAATCACATACAAAGATTTACCATGATTCTATTTATGTTCAACTAGGTTGCATATTTTAAGAAATTACACTTTTGGGAGCCAGTGTTGTGATGCAACATGGTAAACTGCTGCCTGTGAGTATGGTATCCCATACAAGGGCTGGTTTAAGTCCTGGCTGCTCCCACTTCCAATCCAGCTCCCTTCTTTTTTTTTAAGATGTATTTATTTATTTGAAAGAGTTACAGAAAGAGGAGAGAGATCTTCCATCTGCTACTTCACTCCCAAGATGGCTGTAATGAATAGGACTAGGCCAGGCGGAAGCCAGGAACCAAAAGCTTCACCCAGGTCTTCCACATGTATTTTAGGGCCCAAGCACTTGGACCATCCTCCTCTGCTTTCCCAGGCACATTAGCAGGGAGCTGAATTGGAAGTGGAGCAGCCAGGACTCAAAAAGGAACTGATATAGGATGCTGGCACTGCAGATGGTGGCTTAATCCATTATGCCACACCACTGGTCCCTCAGCTCCCTTCCAATGTGCCTCCCAAAGCAGCAGAAGATGGTCCAAATGCTTGGGCCCCTGCCACCCACGTGGGAACCCAGGATGGAGTCCCAGATACCTGACTTCAGCCCAGCCCAGCCCTGGCTATTTCAGCCATGTGGGAAGTGAACCAGTGGACAGAAGATCTTGATATAACTCTTTCAAATAAATGAAATAAATTTTTCTTTAAAAAATTGCTCTTTTGTATTTGTTAAGTATGCATCAATACTTCATCTAATTGTTTTTAAGTATTTACAACCAAATTCACCATCAAATATTTGATTTTGAGAATTTGAGTCCCAGCTGCTCTACTTCTGATCCAGCTTCCTGCTAACGACCTGGGAAAGCAGCAGAAGAGGCCCAAGTGTCTGCCATCCACATGGGAGACCCAGATGAAGCTCCTAGCAGCTGGCTTCAGCTTGGTCCAGCCCTGGCCACTGTGTCCCATCTTGGGAGTGATCCAGCAGATGGAAGATCTCTATCTCCCTAATTATTTCAAATAAATAAATAAATCTCGAAAGAAAGAGAGAGAAAAGGATGAGAGCAGAGGGGAGGAAAAAATTGTCTTACTGATTGGGCAGAGAGGCAGACAAGTATGGATAAAAGACCCACAGCAGCCCCAACCCATGCAGTTCAAACCACTCCACTTCCCTGAACCACCCGAAACCATTCCCTTTCTGTTTACCACACAAACCCCCTTTCTGAGCCTCACCAAGCCCCTCCCCATTATGTGCAGTGGGAAACAATAGATTTGTGATTTCATCATTTTGAAAGAGTACCAAATACTCAATATAGTTGCAGGCTGCCTTTAGGTCATTTAAATGTCATTATAATAAAGTTACCATAGCCAACACTCCCACTCCCATCATGTACCTGATGCCAAGACACTTGAGAGATTTTCAAAAAAGGGCAAAGAACTGGGTGGTACACAAGTCTCCCTCCTCCCCTCACCCCAAACTCTGCCTCCTTGGAATACTACTCAATCGAGCCCAGCTCCAGACACCAACCCCTATGCCTCTAGATGGTATAAAAGTTCAGCCCTGAACTATTCACTGTAGCTCTCACTCCTGAGTTTGCACCCACTCCTCACTGAGTATGTGGTTCCACTTTGCCTTTATTAATAAATCTTGCTTCTCTGTTGACCTTTATCTACATTTCCTCCTTGAATTCCTTCTTACTTGGAGAAAAGAATTTGGACCAAGCCTAGCCAGGGGCTACCTCACAATGTTATGAGACACAAAAAGAGTACACAGATCAGTACAATGAATTTTTCTTGTATTTAAATGAACATGGATTAACAAAGAATGTAACCATCATCATCTATATTTTCAATACAATTTATTATATTCTAAGTTACTAAACATGTCTATTTAAAATCTGACATGACTCTAAAAGAAGGCACATGAAAAATAATTCATATTTTAAACATTTTTCACATAAGTAAAGATGAAACTCTTTCAAAAATGAAGTAATACCAAGTAAATGTCTCATTACACAAGAGAGAAAAGAATTTAAATATTTTAAGAAATCCGGCAAGGGTTAGAGATCAAAGAGTTAAATTAATTTTTCTCAAGAAGCCATTACAAATCCTACCTAGTTTAGAATAACAACATATCCATTGACACTCATATGGTTAACAGAAAAGTGGCAAAATTTATCTATCTGCTATCTAAATTACTAACATATTGTATGAAATAATCTTTTGACTTAGCCTATCAAATTGAATATATTCCAATAGAATTAAGTCTAAAACAAAAACAAAATCACTCTTTGTTTTCCTATCATTACATTTTGTAGGTAAAACTGGCATCACACAGTTCCTTATAGTATGCAGGATGCCTGGTGGCTTCTGTGCATATTCCATTGGTTCCAGCAGAATTCTTCCCTATACATTCCCCTTACAGAAACCTGTCCTCAGCAAAAACTGCTAATGTAAGTTGGTAAGCAGTCTCCAAACTCAAAAAATTTCTCAGTATCAAAAAGAAGGAAAATAAAGGTTTAGGTCAGAATCCCTAAGACACTCTGTAGAAATATTAATAGCCTTCTAGAAAGGGTTCTGCGACCAAGTAAGGAATTTTCTTTTTGCAGAAATTTTCAAAGATTATATCAGGCTATTTAGTTTCACAGGGAAAGTAGGCAGAAAATGGACCAGAATTATATGCATTTAAACTTTTGCAAATTAAAATTAAACAATATTCACTTGGAAAAAAATTGCTGCAGTAAACTCACAGCATTGAGTGTAATTCTGGTGTTTACAAACATGTAAAAGTAAGGGTTCTCATTTTACACAGGTCTCCTAATGCTAACGAACTGTACCACTGGATATAACAAAAGAAAAAGCTACCTTTAACAATGCTGGAAAAAATAAATTATACTACTATAAATATGTTTATACTATTTTATGAGCAAAGGAATTTTCAAGGGCAATTCTGTGTATACATAATTTTTAACTTCCACACTAATTTTAGAACCTAACCACCAAAAAATATGTTGTACTTTTTTTGAATACAGAACTACTTTCTAGAAACATCTCACAGAAATATTCCATAGAACATTCTTTGAAAAACTGATTTTACTATACATGTCAACACTCAAGTTAAATATTCATTATAAACTTTTAACAGTAGCATGCTGAAATTATAATATGAATTACATTTTGTATAGTAATATGCTTTTGATAATTTCAAAAAGTTAAAATTATTATAAAGACGTATTTACTAGGATTATATTATAAAAAACATAACCTCAAAAGATTCAGTACACACAAAGGAAAGTCACAGCACAAATTAAAGAGAGAAGATAAAATCATTGAAGGACATATCATATGCAAGGGTACTTCAAAAGTTTGCGAAAAATGGAATTAAAAGACATTTATTTTGGTGCAAAAATTTTTTCAAATCCATGCATAGTTTTTTTCATAATACAGATATTCCATGAACTTTTTTAAGACTCCGCAAATATTCAACACATTTTTATAACAAAAAATGAACCCTAAGAAGCTATAAAACACCTTTTTAATTCAATCAATAAAACTGAGTAATCAGCAGCCTAAAACACTATCCTAAGAATTCATTTCATGTTTATTTTTTCTATTTCTATAGCCATAACCTAAATTTCTGATATAATTTCCTCTCACTAAACTGCCTGCTTTTAAATACTATTATAACACTATTACTGAACCACAACTATAATAATATCATTCCCCTAAAAAAAGCCTTCAATGGCTTCCCATCATACACTCAGTTTAATCTAATTCCTTATGAGTAATACCCAATGTAATCCATAATCTGTTATCAACCAACACCCAAATCAATTGCCCTCAGTTCACCTTCTCCCACTCTTTCAACAAAAATTTTTAAGAATCTATGATGACTTAAGCATCAAGGTCAGTTCCAAAAAACTCTATTTCATTGGTTGTTAAACTTTAGCTACCATGACTCTCTAGGGGGCCTAGTTAAACAGACTGCTAGATAGCATCCCATGTTCATAATTCAGTTAGAATGGATTTACATTTCTGACAAGCTCTCAAGTAATGCTGATGCTGCTGGTCAGGACTCACACACAGAAAACCACTGCTCTACTCCAAAGGCCACAAACTGGAACCTCATTGGCCAAATGAGGCCCACTGATAAGCTGTCTATAGAGTTCTTTAAAAGCATTTTTAAGTATTTGCAAACATTTTAAAATAAGAAAATTTCACATAAAAAATGCAGGTTCCTATTCCTGCATGTAAAAATTCTCCTGGAGCTAAACAGCAGCCACCCCATTTAGTCCAGGGAGAAGCCCTAGACCAGATTACCACAGCCCAAACTAAATCTGTCTATGCTCCCTAACAATCCCCTGGCTTAGCACTGCATTTATGCTTGCATTCCCTGATCTACTTTTTCCCATTCTTTCTTTTTCTGAAGCTGCTCACTCGAAGTATTTTCTCCATATACTGCTAAAATTCAACTTATCTCATTCTAAAGCTTTGTCTAAAATCCTTCCCCGGGGGCCAGCATCGTGGCTCACTTGGTTAATCCTCGACCTGTGGCGCCGGCATCCCATATGGGCACTGGGTTCTGTCCTGGTTGTTCCTCTTTCAGTCCAGCTCTGCTGTGGCCCAGGAGTGCAGTGGAGGATGGCCCAAGTGCTTGGGCCCTGCACCCGCATGGGAGACCAGGAAGAAGCACCTGGCTCCTGGCTTCAGATCGACGCAGCGCCGGCCATGGTGGCCATTTGGGGGGGGTGAACCAACGGAAGAAAGACTTTTCTGTATCTCTCTCTCACTATTTACATCTCTACCTGTCAAATAAATTAAAAAAAAAAAAATCCTTCCCCAACAAAATCACAGCAAAAATAGAAATTCTTAAGTAATGCACATTAAAGACTTAACATAAATTTAATTAAGTGTGCTTTAAGAATCAAGCTTTTGTAAGTATTAAAATAGCAAGATTTACAAAAAAAATGACTATGGATTATATCATATATTATAAACATGATTTTTGTTATTTCATGCTCAGTAAAATTTTAAGTTTTTAATTTTTACTGTGAAACAAACTGCTTTCTGAATAAAACATTTAAAATGAGTTAAGACACAACCTTAAACCTTACAGCTCAAATACATAATACCTTCAATGGACTATTATCTTATTTTTCTGGACAGAAAAGAGAAGGGAGATGGGGTAGTGATACAATTCCCTTAATTTTATAACCTAACAAATTTTAGAGGCAATTGTAATGAAATAAATTCTTCTAATTTTTAAATCTAGACAAACTTTTGTGGATTTTTAGTTCTGTAGAAGAGCAAAGGGAAAAATTACACAAAGAAAACCTGAATACTGCTGCTGGCTCTGCCATAAACAGCTTTGCTCCCTCAGATAAGTCACTGAGTTCTCTCCCTGTATCTCCATTTCCTTGCCTCCAAAGAGGTAAGGAAAACTTGGACTTCTGTTTCAAAGGATGAAATCATGAAAACCAACGTTAGATAAGCTTCTTGTTATTAGAGGAGGATAGCTTCTAAATTAGACTGAAAATCTTAGCTATAGCTTTCAAAGTTCCAATTAAATATATTGAAGACTCAGAATTTTCAAAGAATATGAATGTGTTTGTGTATGTATTATGTGTATTTTAATGACTGACACAAAGCACCCTTTGTAAGGTCAACAATTAATTTCTTAGGAAAAAAATGGGAGAAGACAATGAAAAATTTAACTGTGCCAATCAATCAGCAAGTTTTAATACATTACAAGAAAATTAAATAACTAGAAAAAAGTCAAACAGTTTTTCCATAGTAGAGATTAATTACATTTTCCAAGGATATGTGTTCTGCATCAGGGTATTCCTGAATTAAAGCAATCTAGCTAAAATTTAAACTATCAAATTGCGAGCCTGAAAAAAAAAAATTTTAGAAACTATTATATTCAGGTAGACCATGCCGTAAGCGAACTGCTTTCAGCTTCTCCACTTCAATTTTTGCTTTTAGTAGCTCTTCCTCTAGCTGCTGCCTTCTTTTCAATCCATCCCTCTTCTCCTGAACATACAACCCAAAATTTTTTTGATTTTCTAAAATTACCTGATGCTCCTCTTTCAAAATCTGCAGGATCTGAGGATCGCACCCTAAAAGTGACCTAAAGTGTTCTCCACTCTCATGCCGAAAAAAATCATCTCTCCTTGGGACAGGAGATGGAGACGACGTCATTCTCATGTCAACAGAGGAGAGGGATGGCGACACAGATCTTTCCATGGCATGCACTAATTCATTCTCTTCTCTTTGCTCTAAAGCATCACTCTGTGGAGGATTTAAAACCAGTGGAGGAGGTGGCTTAATGTCTTCTTCTTGCTTCACCTCTACTGTAATGGCAACAGGATGGTGGTCCAACATTACCTGTAGAGAACTGGTACCAGCCTGTGCCTCCTCATCCAAGTTTGCACTATAGCACACAAAAAAGCATTATAAAATGTAAATCAAATGAAGATAAGAGTATACTTAGAGCATAATTTCATATTTAATATCCATTAAATTACAAGGTTTTAAAACTGTAAAGAAAATCATAAAGCAAAAAAAGTTTACCCAGTGGAATAACAAACTAAAGTGGCAAAGACTACACTTTCAAAAGGCAGGAAATTACAAATATTACATGAGGCCAACATGGTAAATAAAAAATAAAAGCTATCTGTACCAATCTCAAAGAGAAATCAAATTGTCCCTTCAACCCTTGGGTTCTTAAATATGGTAAAGGACCTTCTAAGCTCTGCCACCCCCGTGCCTTAGCCCTAGATCTCCTCCTTAGGCCCTCCTGGACTGATCCAAAAACTACCAGGATCTGAAACTTAAAAGACAGTGCAAGACCATCAATGGGAGGTACTGATACCTACATTTGTTAAAAAAAAAAAAAAAAAGAGAGAGACAGAGACAGAGACAGAGAAAGCATTAGTTTTTTATGTCTTTAGGGTATACCTGTATCAGAAGGTTATTCTACCCTATTTCGGATGCAATGATATTTCCCCTTTATATATTCTGAACCACATGACTCAATTGCTCTTTAAGGATTTCAATGATTAGGTAAAATTCCTAACATTAAGGGTTTTTATCCATCACTGAATACCCACCACCTAGCATTATACAGTACTGTACTTAGAACCTAGTAGATACTCCTTGGATATTGAATGACAAAACAGAAGAACAAATGAGGGCCAGCGCTGTGGCATAGTAGGTTAAGCATCCACCTGTGGTGCCAGCATCCCATTTGGGTGCCGGTTCGAGTCTCCACTACTCCACTGCTCCACTTCTGATCCAGCTCCCTGCTGATACCCTGGGAAGGCAGCAGAAGATGGCCCAAGTGCTTGGGCTCCTGAACCCACATGGGAGACCTGGAAGAAGCTCCTGGCTTCAGATCGGCCCAGTTCCAGCCATTGTGGTCATTTGTGGAGTGAATCAGCAGATGGAGGACCCTTCTCTCTGTCTCTCCCTCCCTCCCTCTCTCTCTCTCTCTCTAACTCTGCCTCTCAGGTAAATAAATAGATCTAAAAAAATTTAAAAACATGAAATGATTATTTTAATTTTTTTGTATTGATGGTGGTGGTAGCAGCAGAGGTGGTGATGCTGGTGTTGGCAGCAGTGGCATTGGTAATGGTGACATTGACGTTGGTGCTGGTGATGGGGGTAGTGGGCACTGATAGTTTTGGTGAAATTATTTTTTAAATGAAATGTTTTTAAATGGCCTATATATTTAATATTATTCAATTTACACATGATTTCCATAAAATATGTATTCCTGTTAGACACAACTAATTTTCACATAAATTAAGCTTTTATATATTTGTTACGATTTTATAAAGGCAATGCACCTTAAAGTTGTTAATTAAATATAATTTCACATGCAAGATTACTATAATATTGCTTCTTGAGGGTTTTTTCTTTAATTATGCTTCAGACTAACTTAAAAGTAAAGTTACAAAGGGGAACACATAACTGGAATATTAATGAAAATGTTTTTAACATTATTTATAGGGGCCAGCGCTGTGGCATAGCAGGTAAAGCCACCATTTGCAGTGCCAGCATCCCATATGGGCGCCGGTTTGAGTCCTGGTTGCTCCACTTCTGATCCAGCTCTCTGCTATGGCATGGTAAAGTAGTACAAGATGGCCCAAGTCCTTGGGCCCTTGAACCCACATAGGAGACCCAGAAAAAATTCGTGGATCCTAATTTTGGATCAGCCCAGCTTGGGGAGTGAACCAGCAAATGGAAGACCTCTCTCTTTCCCTCTGCCTTTCCTCTCTTTGTTTACCTCTGACTTTCAAATAAATAAATAAATCTTTTAAAAAATAATTTATAGATCATTTTACAAATGATAAATGAATTATATGAATGATTAAAAGTTGTAACAACTTCAAGTACAACATAAGAAAAAAATTAAAATTCCCAATGGCATTTACTAAAGGCATAAAATTGCCAGAAATATCAGATATTTGTTTAAGAGATACAAATAAAACAAGTTATATAGTATATTAATGAAAAATCTATTTCTTGGTAATACAAATTACTTCACTTTTGTTCTTATCTTTTTTGGTCATTTTATGATTTCCAAAAACAAAACAATGGCCTATAAATGCAATTCAAATTAGCAAGATTTGCTTCTTTTAACATCTGTTAAAATATGAAATGAGAAAAGTTAGTGACAGATGAAAATTAATTTTTTAAAAATATTTTTTAAAAATCTGTATTACTCTAAATTAGTATGTATAATAGAGTATAAACATAAACATAGTATTCTCATGCTAATTAAAATTACTCCTTATATCTGGATTCCCCATTTTAGTTGAAATATTATAAGTAAGGCATAACAGAGATTTAAAAAAAAAGCTTTGGAGAAAGTGACAAAAATGATAAAACAGAGAAGGGCTTCTAAAATTTATGAATCTGAACTTTGAGAATCAAATAGTCTATGAAAACACAAAGAATAATCTGATATTAGGGAGAGGTGAAAATAAAGACAAATCAGTGTGAACTGTAGAAACAGCCTTACAAAATGGGTATTTATTTTAAAATATATAATACAGGCAATAATACCTTTCTTATTAAAGAGGGAGAGTTGGTGAAATTAACAAGAATATTTATGTAGAAGCATTTAAGATTATGGAGTAATTACAAACTTCTGAGGTAATTATTAAGCATCAAGATGTCAATTCATATAAGCATATTAAATATGTAAGTATATTAAATGAATAAGTTAACACAGAAAAAGTATCAGTGTAGATATACTAACATAAGAATTTAAGTCACATATTTCTTATATTTTCTTTCTGAAAAACTGGTATCATTTTAACAGTATATATAGAAAAGCATAAATCATTGAGCT
The DNA here is from genome assembly GCF_051225735.1 of Oryctolagus cuniculus. Classification (NCBI taxonomy): domain Eukaryota; kingdom Metazoa; phylum Chordata; class Mammalia; order Lagomorpha; family Leporidae; genus Oryctolagus; species Oryctolagus cuniculus. The sequence continues at coordinate 120,454,516 of NC_142872.1, forward strand.
TACTTTCATCAAAGAAATGTTGATGTCCAAAAAAATTATGTGAATGTGATGAATGCATACACAGATGAAATGTAAATAGACATTTGTATATTTATAAATTAATTCTATATTTTTAAATACACATTCAACTAAGACTACAATTTCCATGCGAGGTTTTCAAATTATAAAAACCCATACTTAATACCCAAAAGATAGAGTTTTATAGCTGCAATGCCAAAAGCTATTTTGTCTACAGTTCAGTAGTCAGGTGAGAAGGGGTTGGGGGCAAATATTCTGAATCAGTACTACTGACATAAATGAACATCTTAACCAGTGGCCCTAAAAAGTTATCCAATGTGTGCGCCTATCCTGGGTTCTCACTGGTAATATTTTTTTACTGGATTATCAAGTCGAAATAAGCAATACAGGTAAGAAGCTGGTTTATTTTTCTAATAGGTCATTAAACAACAGATACTTTTTGGCAGAAAATTTTCTTCCCCCACACACAACATTTCTCTCCTAACTTGAAAGGGATTTCATAGGTAATAATTTTGCTTACATAAATACTTCCTCCACCAGTAAGAAAACACATGTGCTAAATTTTGTTTGAAAAGCCCCTTAACTAGGAGTTTACACTTTTTAAATGGTTCAGAAGGATGTAGCTGCCATTTTTAATTTTTTGCCAGGAGTCAGAATTTGAATTAGTGGCAAGGTAATAGTTTGAAAGACTCTCAGGCAAACAGTCAGAATATAAAGTTAACCCAAAAATTGTTTGACTCCAAAAGAATCCCAGTAGCTCTTAGGGATGTATTAACATTCAGAGTTTGATATCCTTGCAAAGTACTAAGAAAGCTCACCTTTTCCTGTATGACCCAGGATCAAAGTGAAACTAAACCATTAATTAATAAAAACAACAAAAAACTTTTCATTTTATTAGATAATTGGAGAACTAGGTATTAACATCCATTAGCTGTGTTCATCTAATTTATTTGATGTCAGAAAAATAACTTAAGACTTTTCATCTATATAATGTCATTTATAAGTTTAATTACTGATTTTAGTTCATTGCATGTAAGTATACAGAGATAATTCTTTTTAAAAGGTTTCATTCCTCCTGAAACTATATAAATGCTATATAAAATTTAAAAATCCAATTAAATATAATATTAAATGAATTAAGAAAAAGATTTCTCGGAAGCAAATTAAATAATTTCATTTTAAGCTTCAAGTTTATGAAGAGATGTCACAAATTTCATCCCATTTATTCCTCCATAACGTTTACTTTTAGAAACTACAGGAGGAAGGGGGGAGGGAGAGACAGTAAAAAGTGGCTTAAATCAAATGCAACAGAAAAATTCTTTATAGCCTCACTTTTCTTTTTTAAGAATACAAAACAAAGACACCATTCTTTGCTCCCGTGGTGGGGATCTTACTATGCATATCTCTATCACAACTAAGCCACAGCCCAATAGATAGGAGGCGCCATAATTTTCCACAACAAAATAAAATAAAGCTTACCTTTGTATGTGGTTCCTGTCTCTTACCAGGCAAAAACTGGAAATCTGGGGAATCATCTCCATAACTTTCTTGGTTGGCTCAGAAATATTGCTTTTAAAATCTGATTGGGCCTCTTTTTGCTGCAATAGCTCCTGTTTGGCATATTCTTTGAGCCTTTTGTAAAGGGTGCGTAGGCCCTGCGCTGTTCGAGGAGGGCGGTCTACTCCAATTGCATTATAGTTAACAGCTATGATATCCCAACATCTATTCTTTTCCACTATTACTGAATGTTTATTAGTGTGTTCTTCAAGAATTTTCACATATGGCTTCACAAGCTTTAGCAAATCAAGCTTTTCAGATAAGGTAAAATTGGAAGATCTAGCCTTTCCTACCATTGTTCTCTTCAAATTAAGTAGGCAGCTCCTGAAGCCACCATGCAGCCTTCAGCTCTGTTCAGCTCTTTTCACAAACAGAAAAAGATCAGGCTTAACTAGGCTAGCTTCATTTAGGCCCACGCCTACAGGGGAGGGTTTATTAAAATTCCTCCAGCTTAAGCTGACGCAGGTTCAGGAAATCTGCTTAAGCCAAGCCTGACCTACATAAAGCTTCCCACTGAAGAAGACAGGAAGGCACAAGCAAAACACACTTGTGTATAAAGAGAACGGCTCGAGATAGGATTTAATGCACAAAGGTCTACAGATAAGCATGGAACTCAGCTAAAAATAAGGTAATTAAGTGAAAATATTGCATTTCCACACATGTATTCCTGGTTGATAGACTGAAACTGCACTGCAATATCACTTTAATAAAAACAAAAGAGGAACTGTTTTGTGCTGGTTGTTTACAAATTCAGTAGACAGAAAACTGAAAGACAGGAGTGGTGAATGCAGTGATTCCTAACAGAGCCCCTAATCACTATTTCTGAGCTGAGTGTTCTCCCTTACAAAATCTGCATAATGCTGGTCCTGCTGTCAATCAGGAATTACATATCCTCTAGCTAGTTAGGTTACACCCAGCTCAGACTCCACAGCAAAGCTAAGCTTCTTCATTTTGCATTCTACATCAGCCCCTGCATATTTTTTCAGCTCTTAAGAAGAAATTTTTGATGAACCCTGAAGCTAAAAAGCAGATAAAAATGTTTTTTAAGGCAATGGATTATGCTAGCTGAAATATACGCTGAATATGCTAGCCTGCTTTATCAGTGTGCAAAGATCCCTATTCCCGGGAAGAAACAGCATCATCACTCCTTAAAACTGAAAGCAACAAAATTACATTTACTACCATAGCAGAGCACAATTTTTTAATTTAGGCATTTTCACACAATTCACACTATGAAAGAAAACACCTAGTGCAGCCATTTGCAAGGACACCGAATCCCACGCTTAGGACCTACTTTCTAATCCTAATCTAACAGCATACAATAACCACGTAATCAAAATAAGCCTATTTTCTCAGAATATGCTTGTTTCTCCAGATAGGAGAACTAAATGAACATACTTAAACGCATTTCCATTCAATCAGTTATTGAACTCCTATAAAAATGCTCCCAAGTACTGAGTTCTAAGCTTTAAATGTTATTTTCTGTCACAAAAAGAGTTAAAGATGGCTGGGTGTGCTGTGCAGTAGAGGTGTTGTCTGGTATATCCTGAGGGGTAATCTCATTCTGTATTCTAGGCCTTCATTGTCTTTGAAAATGTCATCCAAACTGGTTGGAATGAGAAGTGTTTTGGATTTTGGATTTTTTTTAGCTGCTGCAATTTTTACACATACATGAGACATCTTGGGGATGAGACCCAAGTCTTCATTCAAAATTCATCTGTCTCATATACACCTTAAACACAAAGTCTGAAGGTAATTTCATACATTTTTCAAGAACCTGCATTTTTACTACGACCCTGTCACATAAAGTCAGGTATAGAATTTTCCATTTGTAATGTCATGTAGTTGTCAACAAATTTCAGATTTTGCAGCATTTACAACTTTGGAATTCTAGGATAGGGATACTCAACTGTGTAGTGATGCAAATGATTCTTAGCCACAGAGATATAAATTTAAAACTGACTCACCCCAGAAACAACTGAACCTCAGCTATTCAAACTCATTCTGGCTTTTCTGAGCTTTTAACACAGTAAAAAAGAACTAAGGAAATAAAAAATTAAAAAAAAAAACAGGACTTTTCCTAGAATTATACAACATTAATTATTTTCCAGAGAAATAAAGATACTATGTTAAGAAATAAAATACTGGGGGCCAATTATGTGGCGTAGCAGGTTAAGCCACCATCTGCAGTGCCAACATCTTATATAGGCAACCAGCTTGAGTCCCTGTTGCTCCACTTCCAATCCAGTTCCCTGCTAATGCCTGGGAAAGCAGCAGAAGATGGCCCAAGAGCTTGGGCCCCTGCACCCACTTTGTAGACCAAGAGTAAGCTCCTGGACCCTGACTTTGGCTGGGCCCAGACCTGGCCATTGTGGCCATTTCGGAAGTGAACCAGTGCATGGAAGATCTCAGTCTGTCTGTCTGTCTGTCTCTCTCTCTCTCCGCCCCCCCGCTCCCTCCCTTCCTCCCTCCCTCCCTCTCCCTCTCCCTCTCTCTATGTGTAACTCTGCCTTTCAAATAAATGTTTTTAAAAATAAATGATATATTAACAGAAATATTAAAAAGTTCAATACCGGCAGGCGCCGCGGCTCAACAGGCTAATCCTCCGCCTAGCGGTGCCGGAATACCAGGTTCTAGTCCCGGTTGGGGTGCCGAATTCTGTCCCGGTTGCCCCTCTTCCAGGCCAGCTCTCTGCTATGGCCCAGGAGTGCAGTGGAGGATGGCCCAAGTGCTTGGGCCCTGCACCCCTTGGGAGACCAGGATAAGCACCTGGCTCCTGCCATCGGATCAGCGCGGTGCGCCGGCCGTGGCAGCCATTGCAGGGTGAACGAACGGCAAAGGAAGACCTTTCTCTCTCTCTCTCTCTCTCTCTCACTGTCCACTCTGTCAAAAAAAAAAAAAAAAAGAAAAAGAAAAAAAAGTTCAATACCACTAATAATTAGGGAACTGTATACAAAAATGATTTACACCCACAGACTGGCAAAACATTTCAAGATTAAAAATGTCCAGACCGGATGAAAGGGCAAAGCGACGAGTATTCCTCTAAACCACTGATGGGATTATAAAGTGGAAATCTAAAACCAGTAATACTTTACATGAGTAAACAATGTTCTAAAATTGTGTTTATTTTACTTCTCAAAATCTACCTTAGAAAAATACTCAAATTACACACAAAGAGCAACGAGGCATTCTATGTAGTTGTATGGTATTGAAAGCCATATAGAAGTACGTCCAGGACAGGTGTTAGACCTAGTAGAGTATCTGCCTCCAGCTCCCCGTTAATATGGACTCTGGGAGGCTACAATTAACTAAGCCACCCCCATGGAGACATGGATTGCATTTCCAGCTTCCAGTTTCAGACATGGTCCAGCCCCAGCTGTTGCAGACTTTTGGGGAATGTGTGTCTCCCTTAAGTAAATTTAAAAAATTTAAAAGTAGGTCCATACTATGATCTACGCCAAGCAGCGTTAAATGAAAAACACATGGGTAGACATTTTGGCACGGAGGTTAAGCCAATGCTTGAGGCATCTGCATCCCACACTGGAGTGCCTGGGTTCAAGTCCTGGCTCCACTCTCTATTCCAGCTCACTCCTAATGTATCCTGGGAGGTAGTGGTGTTGGCTCAAGTGTTTGGGCCTCTATCACCACATGGCAGACCCAGATAGAGTTCCTGGTTCCTGGTTTCAGCCTGGCCCAGTCCAGCTGTCAAGGACATTTGGGGAATGAATCAGCAGATAGGAGAACTCTGTATGTCTGTTTCTGCCTTTCAAATAAAATGAAAATAAACAAATCATAAAAGGAAAAAAGACAGAATTCTACATATTTACATAAAACAAGCTACTAAACATAAGGTAAAAGAAAAGAGCAACTACAATGAAACTACATACAATATAAGTCTGTTACACTTAGGTTCAGATTCAGAAAATAACCCCAAGGTATGACACTTGATATACTGAGTATTCTCAACTAAAAAGCAGTCTCAGAACCAAGATCTCCTTTCTCCTGCCTCCATCTCTGATTCCTTTTCCTCCCCCAAAGCACAGAGAGGGGCTTTCCCTAAAGTTCCCCTATTACCTAAGGACTGGATCCACCAAAAGGGAACACAAGTGCCTGCTTTCCCTTTCCTGTTATTTCATCAAGGAAGAAAGATTAAACTCAAACCACAGAACAAGAGATCAACAAACACCACATCTAGATCTCAGAGGAACTTTACTCAGACCATCATCAAGCCCATGCAGCTCCCCTAAAAATCATCTACATCTTCTCTATAATTGGCGGCTCACCATTTCCTCTCTCCTAAGAACAGAGGTACATAGGGGCCAGCACTGTGGCTCAGCGGGTTAAAGCCCTGACCTGAAGTTCCAGCATCCCATATGGGAGACAGTTCGAGTCCCAGCTGCTCCTCTTCCGATCCAGCTCTCTGCTATGGCCTGGGAAAGCAGTGGAGGATGGCCCACGTCCTTGGGACCCCGCACCCTCGTGGGAGACCCAGAGGAGACCCTTGGCTCCTAGCTTCAGATCAGCGCAGCTCCGACCGTTGCAGCCATCTGGGGAGTGAACCAGCAGATGGAGGACCTCTCTCTCTGTCTCTACCTCTCTCTGCAACTAACTCTTTCAAATAAAATAAAATAAATCTTTAAAAAAATAAGAATAGAAGTACATAAACTTTTTTTTTAAGATTTATTTATTTACTTGAAAGTCAGAGTTACACACAGAGAGGAAAGGCAGAGAGTGAGAGATCTTCCATCCGTTGGTTCACTCCCCAACTAGCCCCTATGGCTGGAGCTGCACCAATCAGAAGCCAAGAGCTAGGAGCTTCTTCCAGGTCTCCCACATGGGTACAGGGCCCCAAGGACTTGGACCATCTTCTATTGCTTTCCCAGGCCATAGCAGAGAGCTGGATCAGAAGTGGAGCTGCCGGGACTAGAATCGGCACCCATATGGGATGCCAGTGCTTCAGGGCCAGGGCGTTAACCCGCTGCGCCACAGTGCTGGCCCCAGTACATAAACTTCTAACCCTCTTTGGGGTATAGAATACTTACTCACTTTCTTGTGATACTCCTGTGCAAATAATAAATGTGTGTGCCTTTTTTCCAATTAATCACTCTGCTATGGTTTGGATGTGGCTGTCCCCTAAAGTTCATGAATTAGATGTGGTCCCAAGATGATAGTGCTGGGAGATTTTTTTTAAAGCATTTTATAAGGGCCAGCGCTGTGGCATAGTGATTAAAGCTGCTGCCTGTAGCACTCACATCCCATATCAGTACCGGTTAGAGTCCTAGTTGCTCCATTTCCGATCCAGTTTCCTACTAATGTGTCTGGTAAAGCATCAAAGGATGCCTCAAGTGCTTGGGCCCCTGCACCCAAGTGGGAGACCTCGAAGAAGCTCCTGGCTCCAGGCTCATCCTGGCCCAGCCCTGGCCATGTGACCATTTAGGAAGTGAACCAGTGGATAAAAGACCTCTCTATTTCTCTATCTCTCATTTCTCTGTATAACTCTGCCTCTTAATTTAATAAATTTTCAAAATGAAAATTTTATTGCTTTCAAAGGCAAAATAATGGGGATGGCGGGCAAAGGGAGACAGACAGACATACCAACCGACCAAATTTCAGGGGCTAGGCCAGACGGAGGCCAGGACCCAAGAATTCCATCCTGGTCTCCCATGTGGGTGGTAGTACTGCTTTCCCAGGCATATTAGTAGGAAGCTGGATTATAAGTGGAACATCTGGGACTCAAACAGGCAATCTGATATGGGATGCAGGTGTCATTGAAGGCAGTGACTTAATCTGCTAAGCCATAGGCTGGCCCCCCAGATGTGGGCCTTTAAGAAGCGATTGCAGGGAGCCAGTGCTGTGGCTTAGTGGGTAAAGCCACCGTCTGCAGTGCTAGCATCCCATATGGGCACCGGTTCTAGTCTTGGCTGCTCCACTTCTGATCCAGCTCTCTGCCATGGCCTGGGAAAGCAGTAGAAGATGGCTCAAGTCCTTAGGGCCCTGCACCTACATGGGAGACCCAGAGGAAGATCCTGGTTCCTGACTTTGGATCAGCACAGCTCCGGCCATTGTAGCCAACTGGGGAGTGAACCAGCAGATGAAAGATACACTCTCTCTCTCTCTCTCTCTCTCTCTCTCTCTCTCTCTCTTCCTCTCTGCAATTCTGCCTTTCAAATAAATAAATCTTTTAAAAAAAGAAGTGATCCCAAGTTCGGTGTTGTGGTGTAGCAGGTAAAGCCACTGCCTGCAACACCAGCATCCTCTATGGATGCCAGTTCAAGTCCCAGCTGCTCCACTCCCGATCCAGCTTCCTGCCAATGTGCCTGGGAAAGCAGGAGAGGATGACCCAAGTCCTTGGACCTCTGCACCCACATGGGAGACCCACATGGGAAAAAAAAACTCCTGGCTCCTAGCTTTAGACCAGCCTAGCTCCAGCTGTTGCGGCCACCTGGGGAATGAACCAGCGGATGGGAGATCTCTGTCTCTCCCTATCTAATTCTGCCTTAAAAATGGGGGGCAGCAGTGTGTCACAATGAGCTAAGCCTTCACCTGCAGTGCTGGCATCCCATGATGGGCGCTGGTTCAAGTCCTGGCTGCTCTTCTTCCAATCCAGCTCTCTGTATGGCCTGGGGAAAGCAGTGGAAGATGGCCCAAGTGCTTGGGCCCCTGCACCCACATGGGAGACCCGGAAGAAGCTCCTGGCTTTGAGTCAGCTCAGCTCTGATGTTGTGGCAATTTTGGAGGAGTGACCCAACAGATGGAAGACCCTTCTCTCTGTCTCTCCCTCTCTCTGTCTGCAACTCTCTCAAATAAATAAATAAAATCTTAAAAAAAAAAAAAAAAAGTGAGCCCTAGGGGAGACCCTTAGGTCTTCAGAGGTGCTGTACTTATAAAAGATTAAGAGACTTTTCTCAAGAGACCTAGGTTAGCTCTCCTCAGAAGGCTGTTACAAAAGCCTGCCTCTGACCCTGACCCCACCCAGTTGCTCTCGGCCTTGCTGATTTGCAATGTCATCTCTCCTCACACATTGCTCTTGTCATGAAGTCATACTGCCAAGAGAACCCTCATCAGAGCTGAGCTGATGCATGCACCAGATCTTAAACCCCTAGAACTGTAAGCTAAACAGATCTCTTCTTTATAAAGTCATCCTGCTTCAGGTACTTCATTACAGTAATGAAAAATAGACTAGTACACATTCTATGGTCAGTTTATCTCTCAGACTCAAATATTAAACATCTAGGGGAAAAGACAAGATCTCTTGTTCTAATACTTATTTAAAAAATACCCACAGCTAAATATTTCTGTACGTACAGAATGCACATCCACAGAATGTGGGTATATACATATGTATGAAAATGTACTCCAAAAAAGGTTTAGAAGCCTGCTATCTGATAAAACAGCCACAAGTCACAGGTGGCTATTGTGCATTCTGAATAAGGCTTAAATAGGATGGAGGAGCTTAATTTTAATCTTACTGAATTCTGATGAATTTAAACAAAATTTTTAAACTGAAGCAGTATATTTTTTTCCTTAAGAGTAACTTTACTGTCTCCTCAGGATTTCAATTTGCTTTAAACTTTTCATCACATATATTACTACAATACTGGCAAGGGCTCCTTCTTGAACAAACATTAGTCAAGCCCCTCACAGCTTCCTTCTCAGGTAGGCCCCATCCGGTCTACTGAGGCCAGTTTAGCAATAATCCCTCCATTCTTACAATCTCATCAAGTTCTTGTCTATACACCCAACCTTGCCATCCAATCAAGTTCCTCATCCCCTCCCACATTTGATATCTAAGTCAGCTCATTTTACCATCCACACTTGATACACACCAAGTTCCATGGGTAATCTTTCACTCACCAACCTCCTTACCCAGAAAGTTGGCTATAAATCCCAACTGAGTTTAATCTCTATCCCCTAATGCAAGTCTTGAACAAACTCTTCCTTGCCTGTTTATCCTGTCTGGTGCAATTTTCCTTTGGCATTACACAGAAGCACATCACATACAATTTGCTACAGCAAAACAACAAAAACAGATGTCTACTGCAAAAAAAATTTTTAAGATGATAAACCAAACAATATTAAAAGGCTATCAGGAGTAAACATTGTGGCACAGCGGGTGAAGCCACCACCTGAGGCACCCACATCTCACATTAGAGTGCTGATTCAAGTCCTGGCTATTCCGCTTCCAATCCAGCTCCCCGTTAATGTTCTTGGGAAGCAGCAGATTACGGCTCAAGTACTTAAGTCCACGGCACCCTTGTGGGAGACCCTGAGAGAGTTCCTGGGGCAAGTGTTGTTACCCAGCAGGTAAAGCTGCCACCTGCGATGCAGGCATCCCATATGGGCACCAATTTGAATCCCAGCTGCTCTACTTCCAAACCAGCTCCCTGCTAATGGCCTAGGAAAAGTAGCAGATAATGGCCCAACTAGCCCAGGGCTGGGCCAGGCCGAAGCCAGGAGCCAGGAGCTTCAACCAGGTCTCCCATGTGTGTAGCAGGGGCCCAAATACTTGGGCCATCTTCCGCTGCTTTTCTCAGGCCATAGCAGGGAGCTGGATTGGAAGTGGAGCAGCCAGGACTCAAACCAGCACTCATGCAGCGGCTTTACCCACTACGCCACAATACCAGCCCCACTATATGTATTCTTACATTTACTGTAGCATGATTCTAAATAGCCACGATGTGTACTTAAGTGCCCATCAACAGATGAATGGATAAAGAAAACCTGAAATATATATGTACCACAAATGAGCCCTTGTGGTGGGTCCAGGTTAAGATGCCACTCAGGAAGACTGCATCCCATTTCAGAGTGCCTGGGTTCAAGCACCAGCTCTGCTTCACATACCAGTTTACGGCTAATGCACAACTACGGAGTCCACTTGTGACGATGGCGTTTCAAAAACTTCAGTCCCTGCAACCCATGTGGGAGACCTGGACTGACTCCAGGCCCAGCTATTGTAGAGATGTGAGAATGAACCAGCAGATCAAAGATCTCTGTCTATCTCTGTCTCTCTCTGTGTCACTCTGCCTTTTGAATAAAGAAAGATTAATACTCTGTAAATTTTTTTTAAAAATCCTGCCTTTTGCCACTAAAGAGATAGACTGAACCCAGAAGATATCATGCTAAATGAAATAAGCCAGACATACACAAAAAAATGCACGATCTCATTTATACTCAGACGTGGAAAGAAAAAAAAACTTCACATATGTAAGTAATAAAATGGTGGGTGTAGGGAAAACAAAGAATGACCCTCTCAATTCTTAGTTTTCTGTGAGGAATTTTGTATAAGGAACAAAGGTATAATGAATCTAAAGATAAAATATCTGACTCCTTATTATTACTTCTAAGGTTGTTACAAAAGGAAATAAGTCATTATAAAAGAAAAAATACTCACCAACCAATTGATCACAAATTTTTACAACTTACTTACCATTCAAACTCCCTTAAGTCTTTTTACCCATAATATCAAAGTCTCTGAAGACTGACTGAAATATGACAATCAGGTCCAGCATTGTGGCTTAGCAGGTAAAGACAAAACGCTGGCACCACATATGGGCACAGGTTCCAGTACCAAGTCCTGGCTGCTCCATTTCTGATACAGCTCCCTGCTAATGCACCTGAGAAAGCAGCAGAAGATGGTCCAAATACTTGGGTCTCTGCACCCATGAGGGAGACCCAGAAGAAGCTCCTGGCACCTGGCTTCAGCCTGGTCCAGCCTCAGCCACTGCGACCATTTGGGGAGTGATCAAGAAATGGAATATCTCTATCTCTATCTCTCTAACTCTGCCTCTCAAGTAGATAAATATATCTTTTAAAAAAATTGAAAAGAACTATAACGACAACAAACTGCAAAATTAAATTGCTAATTTTGCAGAAGGCTAACAGGATAGGTGTCTCAAAAGAGGCTGCTCTTGGGAAAACTTAAGAAATTCACAAATATTTTGTGTCATGATGGTACTAACCAAAGTACCTTTATTATGCCAGTGTAATTTTTCTGCAATAAAACCATAATCTAAATTTTGTTCAAATAACCACTTTTTTTTAAGATTTATTTATTTATTTATTTATTTGAAAAGTCAGGTTACAGAGGCAGAGAGAGAGAGAACAAGGTTCAAACACTGTTGGTTCATTCTCCAAATGGCTGCAAGGACCAAGAGCTGAGCGAATCCATAGCCAGAAGCCTGGAGCTTTATCCAGCTATCCCAGGTGGGTGCAGGGGCCCAAGGACTTGGGCCAACTTCTACTGCTTTCCCAGGCCATAGCAGAGAGCTGGATAAGAAGTGGAGCAGCCAGGACTCCAACCAACACCCATATGGGAGTCTGGCACCGCAAGCAGTGGCTTTACCCACCAGCCCCTCAAATAACCACTTTTAATAGGGATATAAAATCTTAATCAAACTCCTTTTCTCCTAACAATTTTTACTGTTAATTCTGGTCCCCCCCTCCCTTTTTTTTAAGATTTCTTTATTTGAAAGGCACAGCTACAGAGAGAAAGAGATCTTCTACCCACTGGTTCACTCCCCAGATGGCCACGACAGTGGGACTGGGCTAGGCTGAAGCCAGACACAGAAACTCCATCTGAATCTCCCATTTGGATAGTAGGAACCAAAGATTGAAGGCCATTATCCCCTGCCTACCCAGGTGCATTAGAAGCTGGGACTCAACTGGCACTCTGAAAGGGGAGGCAGGCATCTCAAACAAAGGCTTAACACTCCACACACTGACATCCAGCCCAATAACCAAGTTTTTTGGTTTTTTTTTTTTTTTTTTTTTTACTATGAAAGAAAGTGCTGCAAATACATAAAAGATAAAGACTAGAATGAAAGCTATGGTACTAAATTGGAATTGTAGTATGAATTCACGATTTTTAATACATGTAGAGTAAAAAAACAGATGCAAGCATATAAATATTTCCTAGCTCTGATTGCTGGAAAGTCTAAAGGTAACCAGAGTATGAATACGAGTACCCAGAGCTCAGATCTTGGTTTTAAATACTATTCTCCACTAAAAAGGAATCAGGGCTCTCAGCTGATTTCAAGAGCTAGATAATATGGCAGAAAGTATACAGTGCTCCAAATTTGATGGGAATTGTAGAAAGAAAACAGGAGTGTTTTTAAAAGGTCTCCTACTGGCCTAATCTGAGGCAATCTGAGCATCACAACAAATGCTAATAACACTTTAGAACCCACTGAATAAAGTGGAAGCTTATAAATCCATAAGAATTAACAAATAAATAGAAGAGAAAGGGAAGCTTCCACCTACAACACAAATGTCAATTAACAAACAGAGTTGGAATCAACACTTTGGCATCACTTATAGTAATAAATTTCAGGCAAGAAATCAAAAACTTCAAAGTAACTATAAATATTTATTTTTTTTAATCTTTTTTTTTTTTTTTTTGACAGGCAGAGTGGACAGTGAGAGAGAGAGAGACAGAGAGAAAGGTCTTCCTTTTGCCATTGGTTCACCCTCCAATGGCCGCCGCGGCCGGCGCGCTGCAGCCGGCGCACCACAGCCGGCGCACCGTGCTGATCCAAAGGCAGGAGCCAGGTACTCTCCTGGTCTCCCATGGGTGCAGGGCCCAAGCACCTGGGCCAACCTCCACTGCACTCCCGGGACACAGCAGAGAGCTGGCCTGGAAGAGGGGCAACCGGGACAGAATCCGGCACCCTGACCGGGACTAGAACCTGGTGTGCCGGCGCCGCTAGGCGGAGGATTAGCCTAGTGAGCCGCGGCGCCGGCCTATTTATTACTTATAAAGATAAAAATAATTTTATGGTGAAGACACTCTGCAGATAGCCGGCGCCGCGGCTCACTAGGCTAATCCTCCACCTAGCGGCGCCGGCACACCGGGTTCTAGTCCCGGTCGGGGCGCCGGATTCTGTCCCGGTTGCCCCTCTTCCAGGCCAGCCCTCTGCTGTGGCCAGGGAGTGCAGTGGAGGATGGCCCAGGTGCTTGGGCCCTGCACCCCATGGGAGACCAGGAAAAGCACCTGGCTCCTGGCTCCTGCCATCGGATCAGCGCGGTGCGCCGGTCGCAGCGCGCCGGCCGCGGCGGCCATTGGAGGGTGAACCAACGGCAAAGGAAGACCTTTCTCTCTGTCTCTCTCTCTCACTGTCCACTCTGCCTGTCAAAAAAAAAAAAAAAAAAAAAAAAAAAAAAGACACTCTGCAGACACTAATTTATTCAAATAAGCTTAATATCACCAGTAAGGTGATATCATGTGCCCCTTGATTATACACCAAGAATTACTGCTGGGGCAAGCATTTAGCCTAATGTTTAAATCAGTTAAAATGTCCACATCCCTTATCAGAGTACTTGGGTTCAAGAATTGGCTCCTGCTTCTGATTCCAGCTTCCAGATTATGGGCACCCTGGAAGACGAAGGTGATGGCTCAAGTGACTGGGTCCCTACCACCAACATGGGAGATTGGGATTGAGCTCCCAGCTCCCAGCTCCAGTCTGGTCCAACACTGGCTGTTATAGGCACTTCAAGAATGAACCTGTGGATGGGAGGGGACTCTCTCTCTCTCTCCCCACCTCTCCCCTGCTCAAATAAATATGCATTTTTAAAAGAATTATTTCTGTGATACTCCTACCAACAATTATAAATTATATATAATCATGAGGAAACATCAAACAAATCTAAATTGAGGAACACTCTACAAATGAGTTCCTTGTACTCTTTTAAGAATGTTAAAGTCAGGACCTGTATTGTGGCTTAGCAGCTAAAGCCGCTGCCTGAAATGCTCCCATCCCAAATGGGGCCAGGTTTGTGTCCCGGCTGCTCCACTTCTGATCCAGCTAATGGCCTGAGAAAAGTAGCAGAAGATGACCAAAGTATTTGAGCCTTTGCCAATCATGTGGGAGACATGGATGATGCTCCTGGCTTCCGCCTGGCCCAGCACTGGCTATTGCAGCCATCTGGGGAGTGAACCAGCAGATGGAAGACCTTTCTCTGTCTCTCCCTCTTTCTCTAACTCTGCCTTTGAAATAAATAAATAAGTTTTTTAAATAAATAAATCTTTGAAATAAATAAACTATTTTTAAAAAACCAAAAATAATGTTTAACTATTAGATTATCCAATATCAAAAAGTATATATTTTGGGGGCGCCAGATTCTGTCCCGGTTGCTCCTCTTCCAGTCCAGCTCTCTGTTGTGGCCCAGGAAGGCAGTGGAGGATGGCCCAAGCGCCTGGGCCCTGCACCCACATGGGAGACCAGGAGGAAGTGCCTGGCTCCTGGCTTCGGATAGCTGCAGTAGACCAGCCTTAGCGGCCATTTTGGGGGGTGAACCAACGAAGGAAGACCTTGCTCTCTGTCTCTCTTACACTGTCTAACTCTGCCTGTCAAAAAAAATATATATTTATATATATATATATATACACACACACACACACACACACACTTTTATATAGCTTTAGCATGAATTGCTCATGCATTGCTGGTGGGAGTATAAACCTCTACTAACCTCTACAAAGGGAAATTTATCATTACTCATTAAAATGATGTATGCACATACCTTGTGACCAGCAACCTCCTCCAAGGTTTTATCCTAAGGATATTGTCTCAAGCAACCCAAATACCCAGTAACAGAGCATTGGCTTAGCACCTTTGGCACATCAAAATACAATACAAAAGAATCAACTATTAAGGAACCAGCACTGTGGCATAGTAGGCTAAGATTCTGCCTATGGCGCCGACACCTCATATGAGTGCCAATTCACATTCTGGCTGCTTCTCTTCTGATCCAGCTCTCTGCTATGGCCTGGGAAAGCAGTAGAAGATGTCCCAAGTGCTTGGGCCCCTGCACCTATGTGGGAGATCTGGAAGAAGCTCTAAACTCCTGGCTTCAGATAGGCCCAGCTCTGGACATTGCAGCCATTTGGGAAGTAAACCTACAGATGGAAGACCTTTCTGTCTCTCCCTCTCTCTGTCTATAACTCTATCCTCAAGTAAATAAATAAATCCTTTATGAAAAAAAATGAGGTTATTCCAAATATACTGACAGAACAATTTCAAAGATATACTGTTACAGTAAATATACAATATACAAAAAAATGCAACTAGTGAACAATTATCTGGGTGGGAAAAATATATACTTATAAATGTTTCTAAATTTTATAGAATAGCTCAAAGAAGATTCACAAAAAACTTGCAAGTGGAACTAGATGGCTAGGAATCAGAGAAGGAAGATTCTTTACTACATTCTTCATGCCTTCTGATTTTTTACCACATGCATGCATTACCTATTTTTACTGAAAGTTCACACAGGACTAAATATTGTGATTCTCTTTAAATGGCATACCCAGATCAGGCAGATCTACAGAGACAAAAAGTAGATTAGCTGTTGCCAGGAGCTAGAGAGTGAGGAGAGAATGGAAAGTGGCTGCTTAATTGTTCTGGGATTTCTTTGTAAGATGAGAATGTTCTGGAGCAACAGAGGGGAGTTATTTGCACAACACTGTAAATGTACTAAATGCAACTGAATCATATGCTTTTAAAATGATTAAAATGGCAAACTTTGTTACCTATATTTTATCACAATAACATCCTAGCTATAAATAAAATACAAATAAAATATTAAAATCACATTAATATAGCAACTATATTGCTGAAATTAAACTGCTAAACCTAACATACAGATGATACTTAAATAAAAATAAATAAATATGATAACAACAGATCTGGCACAGGGTCCCTTCGTGTTCAACAAGCCTTTACTCCAATAGGGAATATGATGGCTCAATTCTTTCACTACTGCTATTTGCATAAGGGAAACTGTTTGATAACAGTATACCACTTACACATCCTGCCCATCCCTGTTCTCATCTGCAGGCATGAAACCTTGCAATACTACTCAATTACAAGGTAGCTATGCTAAAGACCCAGCATTCATATATATACTTTAGTTTATAACATAAAAAAATTGTTGAACTACTCTGAGGGTTATAAACCTCCAGAATACATTCTATCATCTCCAGGGACCTAAGACCCAGTTATGGAGGGGATGGCACTGTTCCCCTCTGGTTAAGCAGTCACTTGCAAGCTCACATTCCATATCGGAGTACCAGTCTACATTCTAGCTCCTCTACTTTAGATCCAGCTTCCTGTTAATGCACCTGGGAAGCAGCAAATAATGGCTCAAGAATTTGAGTCCCCATGTGGAAGACCCAGATGGAGCTTCTAGTCCCTGGCTTCAGCCTTGCACAGCCCTGGCTGTTGCTGCCATTTAGGGAGTGAAGTGACAGATGGACTCAATTTCTCTTTCTCTCTTTTTCTCTCTCCCTCCCTCTCTCTCTTTCAAATAAATAAAGAAATCTTAGAAAGAAAGAACACTTATCTTCCCCACATTCCTTCACTATACCTTCCATCTTCCACTCGACCATCTCTTTCCTGTCAGCTTATAATATACTACCTTTAAAAGCAAAAAACCTGGGACAGGTATTTGGCATAGCAGTTAAGATGTGGCTTGGGGGGCCGGCGCTGCAGCTCACTAGGCTAATCCACCGCCTAGCGGCGCCGGCACACCGGGTTCTAGTCCCGGTCGGGGCGCCGGATTCTGTCCCGGTTGCCCCTCTTCCAGGCTAGCTCTCTGCTGTGGCCAGGGAGTGCAGTGGAGGATGGCCCAGGTGCTTGGGCCCTGCACCCCATGGGAGACCAGGAAAAGCACCTGGCTCCTGGCTCCTGCCATCGGATCAGCGCGGTGCGCCGGCCGCAGCGCGCCGGCCGCGGCGGCCATTGGAGGGTGAACCAACGGCAAAAGGAAGACCTTTCTCTCTGTCTCTCTCTCTCACTGTCCACTCTGCCTGTCAAAAAAAAAATAAAAATAAAAAAAAAAAAAAGATGTGGCTTGGGACACCTACATCCCATATCAAGAGTGCCAAGGCTCGAGTCCTGGCTCCAGTTCTGATTCCAGCTTCCTGTGAATATGCACGTTGGAAGTCAGCAGGTGATGGCTCAAGTAGTGGGTTCCTGCCACCTACGTGGGAGACCTGGATTGAGTTCCTGGCTCCTGGCTTCAGCCTGGCCCAGCCCTGGCTTTTGTGGGAATCTGGAAAGGGAACCAGCAGATAGGAGATAGCTCTCTTTCTCTAATCTCCCCCTCTCACTACCTCTCCATCTTTCAAAATGTTTAAAACAATTTTTAAAATATCTGGGCCTCTATTATCTGTCAAGATATTGCTCCTTCCCTTCACAACCAAATTACTTACTTACATACTTTATCTACATATTTTGTTTGAATTCATTGCCTCCATTTTCCAATTTCCACTCATTAGAACTGATTTTTGTTCCAAATGGTTCTGAAACTATTCTCTCAAGTATTATCAAAACCTTCAAACTATAATGTTCCAGTAGCTTCTTCTTGCCTACTTGTTTCTCTGAAGCACTTCAAAGTCAAAAGATTCAACTACAGAAAACAATGGTCAAGGGATTCAACTCTACTAAACTATCAGTTTCTCAAGATCCCTTCACTCAGTCATAAAATATTTTTGAACATATACTACTTGTTCGTTTTTTAAGATCTTTATTTATTTATTTTATTTGAAAGGTAGAGATAGGGATGGAGACAGAGATCTTCCATCTACTGGTAGATTCCATACCCCCAAGCAGGGATTGGGCCAGGCCAAAGCCATGAGTCTGCAACCCAATCCAGGTCTCCCATACGGATGGCAGTGACCCAACTACTTGAGCTATCACTGCTGTCTCCCAAAGTATGCATTAGCAGGACACTAGAATCAGAAGCAATGCCAAGACTGAAATCCAGGCATTCTAATATGGGATGTATGCAACCAAGCAGTGTCCTTTTTTTTTTTTTTTTAAGGTTTATTTATTTATTTGAAAGGCAGAGATCGGCGGGGGGATCTATCTTCCATCTGCTGGCCCACTCCCCAAATGGATGCAATGCCAAGGCTGGGCCAGGCCAAAGCCAGGAGCCAAGAGCCCTTTCTGGGTCTTCCACCTGGGTGTAGGGGCCCAAGAACCTGGGCCAATCTCTACTGCTTTCCCAGGTGCATTAGCAGGAAGCTGGACAGGAAATGAAGCAGCCAGGACTTGAACCAGGCAGGCACCTACATGGGATGCCAGCACTGCACACAGATGCTTAATCGACCCTTTATACTTCAGCACTGGTCCCCCAAGCAGTGTCTTAACCACTAAAACAAATGCCTGCTCCCATACTATTTGATTTAAACCTCAGAAAGACAGTCCCTGGCTTTGTATGACACATCTTGGTGAAGAAGAGTCAAGTAAATAGATAAAACATAACACAAGATAAAATGGTCTCATTTTATAGTTCATCAGAATGCAAAGGAATAAAAAAGAATTAAAGAATTTATTGATCTAAATAAAGTATAGCTCTGAGTATCCAAGAGCTCAAATGCTTCCTGTATTAATTTCTGAGACTGCTCTAACAAATTACCATAAATTAGTTGACTTAACACTACCAAGTTTTATACGCTCACAGCCTGGACACCAGAAGTCAGAAATCAAGGTATCAGCAGGGCCATGTTTTCTCTGCAGGCTCTAAGGAAGAAATCCTTCCTTGCCTTTTTCTAGCTTCCAGTGGTTGCCAGCAACATTAGGGTTCCTTGGCTTACTCTACCACCACATAGCCTTTTTCCATTTCTGTACTTCTCTCTCCTTTTTTTCTTTCTTTATTTTATTTATTTTTTGACAGGCAGAGTGGACAGTGAGAGAGGGAGAGAGAGAGAGACAGAAAGAAAGGTCTTCCTTTTCCATTGGTTCACCCCCCAGTGGCCGCTGTGGCTGGTGCGCTGCGGCCATTGCACCGTGCTGATCCAAAGGCAGGAGCCAGGTGCTTCTTCTGGTCTCCCATGCGGGTACAGGGCCAAAGCACTTGGGCCATCC
Organism: Oryctolagus cuniculus; assembly: GCF_051225735.1. NCBI lineage: Eukaryota > Metazoa > Chordata > Mammalia > Lagomorpha > Leporidae > Oryctolagus > Oryctolagus cuniculus. Next base: position 120,473,958 of record NC_142872.1, read on the forward strand.
TCCACTGCCTTCCCAGGCCACAGCAGAGAGCTGGACTGGAAAAGCAGCAACCGGGACAGAACTGGCGCCCCAACCGGGACTAGAACCGGGGGTATCAGCGCCACAGGCAGAGGATTAGCCTAGTGAGCCGCAGCACCAGCCTGTACTTCTCTCTCCTTAAAAAGACTCCAGTCACTGGATTTAGAGCCCACCTAATTCAGCATGATTTCATCAAACTTTGATTCTGTCTGGAAAGATTTTTTTTTAAGATTTATTTATTATTTGAAAGTCAGAGTTACAGAGAAAAGGAGAGGCACAGAGAAAGAGGTCTTCCACCGCTGGTTCACTCCCCAGATGGCCACAATGGCCAGAGCTGCGCCAATCCAAGCCAGGACCTTCTTCTGGTACTCCCATGTGGGTGCAGGGGCCCAAAGATTTGGGCCATCTTCTACTGCTTTCCCAGGCCACAGCAGAGAGCAGGATCAGAAGTGGAGCAGCCAGGACTCGAGCTGGCACCCATATGGAAGGCCAGCACTGTAGGCAGCAGCTTTACCTGCTATGCCACAGCGCCAGCCCCTGGAAAGATTTTATCTCCAAATAAGACCACATTCAGAAGTATATATACTTTTTTTTTTTTTAAAGATTTATTTATTTGAAAGTAAGAGTTACAGAGAGAGAGGGAGAGACAAAGAGAGAGAAAGTAAGATCTTCTATCTGCTGGTTCACTCTCCAGATGGCCACAATGGCCAGGCCAAAATCAGAAGCTTCACCTTCGTCTCCCACTTAGGTGTCAGGGGCCCAAGCACTTGAGCCATCTTCCATTGCTATTCCCAGGCCATTAGCAGGGAGCTGGATCAGAAGCGCAGCAGCTGGGACACCATGGGTATAGAGCATGGGATGCTAGCATCACAGGCAATGGCTTCACCTGCTATGCCACAACACCAGCCCCCAAGTAAATATACCTTTTTAGAGGACACAATCTAACCCATTACATTTCCCTTGTTCCAGGATTTGGTTTTCACAGGCCCAGGCTCAAAAGTATTGAGCTGAATTGTTCATCAAGAGAAAGGGCTGTGGAGCCTGGACATAATAAAATGGATTCTTCTACAACAGCATCTAAAAAAGGCACCTTCTCTTAGCTTTGAGGGAAGTCTTTAGTGGTAAACCTACACCCTGACTTGCATAGGAGCATCTGTGCCTCTGTGGTATTACGCAGAGATATGAAGTACCCAGTAAAGCAAAATGAAGTGAAAACAGGTTCTTTCAGTTGAGAAAGAAAACAAACTTAAATTAGCTCCAGCAAAAATGGTATTATTGATGAAGAAAATAATAAATACTATGAATTGAGGCCAGCACTGTGGTGTAGCAGGTAAAAATCGCTGCCTGCAGTGCCAGCATCCATATGGATTCAAGTCCTGGCTGCTCCACTTCCGATCCAGCTCTCTACTGTGGCCTGGGAAAGCAGAGAAAGATGGCACAAGTCCTTGGGTCCCTGCATCCACATGGAAGATGTGAAAGAAGCTCCTGGCTTCAGATCAGCTCAGCTCCAGCCGTTGTGGCCATTTGGGAAGCAACCCAACGGATGGAAGACCTCTCTCTCTCTCTCTCTTTGCCTCTGCCTCTCTGTAACTCTGCCTTTCAAATAAATAAATAAATCTTTAAAAAAAAATACTATGAATCACAATCTTTTTTGGAATAATGTATAGCTACACAGGAGAAAATAGTTATTTGAGGAAACATTTGCCGAAGTAGGCAGAGGTAAAACAGCATGATATATGCAACTTATGTTCAAAAGATCCAGGAAAAGACAAGGAGCTGGCCTAGTCTTAAAGAGACTAGTTAGGAGGCCCACATCTCATACTGCAGCCAGCTCTGGCTCCCATCTACAGCTAGGAGCAGCAGGTGAGTAGCCACTCAAGTAGTTGGGTCCTTGCCACCCATGCACTCAGTTTCTGGCTCCTGGCTCTGCCCCTGCCCCAGCTATTGCATGCATTTTGGGAATCAACCAGCCAATGGAAGATTCTCTCCTTCTCTATAGGTAGCTCACTTGCATGCTCGCTCACTCACACACTCATACTATAATAAATAAATGATGGAGGTGCAGGGGGAAAGTTCATATACACACAAAGAGAAAGCATTGACAAATGAGGAGAAATGTAACTCAAATTTAGGACGTTAACTGGAACGTGGTTTCAACTTCTCTATTTGTAGGGAATTTTTAAAATTAGAAAGGTGATAGTGGAAAACAAGAACATAATTTAACTGGAAAAGACATACAGGCTTGCCCCTCACTTCAGGGGGATTGGATCTAAAACTAAAAGGATGTCACAGATAAGTGTAGGCCACACATGCCTCTTGCCTCCAAGCTTTCCTACCTCCCTCTCCAGGCATCCACCATGGGGAACAAAACAGTTCTCAAATGGCTTTTTCTCCCAATTTAACCTCTCCCCGAATGAGAGGCAGGAGAGTGCTGGGAGGCTGGCACAGGTTCCCCAGTCCAGTGAATGCACTAAATCAGAGGAAGGATTAACGGATTAAGGGTTGAGGAAATTAATTCTGTCTTCAATTTATCTTAACTCTTCCCTCCCTTGTCATATTTAACAGGGAACAGAATGAGAAACTATAATCGAACACAAAGCCCAAAACCAGTAAAACAGAATGTATAATACTCCACAGTCAAAGTATCATTCTCTGGTGAAGATTAGCTAGCAGGACAGAAAAGAAATAAGGCATACGTGTATCATTATCTGCCTCCAGCTTGACAACAGAAAGCGTGGGAAAACAGAACACCTAACTAAAAAGGATGGAAGAAGAAAAGACAGGGAGAACACATGGAAGAAAGAAGGGAGAGCAAATCAGTGAGGCAACGCTGCAGCTAAACCGCCATGACACAGCCAGCCCTAGGGACCTCTCTAAATTGACACTGGCACAGAAAGTCTTTCTCACCTTCCCAGTGACACTAGTCACTGCTTTTAAAAAATTACAAGGAGTACTTAAATGGCATCAAGATGATGTTCAGCTGAAAAAAAATACAAAATTCCTTTTCTATTCCAACAAGAAATGAACTCATTCATAGATAAAATTTTTAATCATCGCAAAGTTCAAGAACTTCCTTCAAAATGTTATTCTCTTAAGTTACTTTGTTGATTTGCACTGATATCGTAAGAATAGCAGTTGTGGGGCCGGCGCTGTGGCGCAGCGAGTTAAAGCCCTGGCCTGAAGCGCCAACATCCCATATGTCGCTCCCCCTCTTCGTGGAGGAACGACACAGGACCCTGCGCTGTTCTTTCGTCTGCTCGGCCCTCCCCGGGTTTGCTGCTGGTTCTTCCCGGGTTGGCTACTATCCCTTCCACCTCCGTGGAAGGGCAGTTCCCCCTGGCCACATTCCCCACTTCCGCAGGGGAGCGGCACACCGCCGGCCGGCTCTCTCGGGGGCTGCACGGGTTCCCTTAGATGTTCCCCATAGATGTTCCTGGTGCATGCCGTCTCTCTCCTCCTTTATAGTCCTCCTCCGCCAATCCTAACTCGGCTGCCCACACGCCGAGTACGCTGCTCTCCTCCAATCAGGAGCAAGTCCTACAGTTTATTAGTTGAACTGGAGGCAGCTGTGCGGAAGCTGTTTACTTCTCTCCCAGCACCATATTGTGGGAGAGCAGATGCATAGAATAAGTCTTAATTCGAGTAACTTAGTCTAGTCCGGATTGCTCCCCACACCATATGGGTGCCAGTTCTAGTCCCGGCTGCTCCTCTTCCAATCCAGCTCTCTGCTACGGCCTGAGATAGCATTAGAAGATGGCCCGAGTCCCTGGGCCCCTGCACCCACGTGGGAGACCAAGAAGTTCCTGGCTCCTGGCTTCGCTTCGGCGCAGCTCCAGCCGTTGTGGCCATCTGGGGAGTGAACCAGTGGATGGAAGACTTCTCTCTCTGTCTCTACCTCTCTCTGTAACTCTGTCTTTCAAATAAATAAAATAAATCTTAAAAAAAAAAAAAATAGCAGTTGCTATCCAGCAGTCCACCTGATGGGGCCAGTTCCCTCAATCTGTTCATTCAACCACAAAAATAAGAAATTTGGAAAAACATAGTCTTATTGATGCCTTTAAAAGGCCAACTAAACATCTGTAAACTACTTTTTCTTTTTTAGTATTTTTTTTAGTTACCTGAAAAACAGTGATGTCAAACAGAGTCAAAGAATCATGATCATTTTTTTAATCAACAATGAAGAGACATAGCATTTCTTTTTTTTTTTTTTTAAGATTTATTAATTCAGAGTTACACAAGAAGAGAGAGAGAGAGAGAGAGAGAGAGAGAGAGAGAGTCAGAGTCTTCCATCTGATGGTTCACTCCCCAATTGGCCACAACTGCCAGAGCTGCGCCAATCCAAAGCCAGGAACCAGGAGCTTCTTCCAGGTCTCCCATGTGGGTGCAGGGGCCCAAGGACTTGGGCCATCTTTTACTGCTTTCCCAGGCCACAGCAGAGAGCTCGACTGGAAGTGGAGCAGCCGGGACTTGAACCCGCGCCCATATGGGATGCTGGTAGTTCTGGCCAGGGCGTTAACCCACTGTGCTATAGTGCCGGCCCCCAGCATTTCTTGAATGCTTGGCTTCCGTGCAATTATGTACCTTGATAATTCAAGTCTAACTGATTTCAAATTAACAATTTGCTCACTTCAGGTTCACCTCTCTAATGTTTACAAGTTTTTTAGAAAAAAAAAATTTAAATACTCAAATACAATTGATGGGGGCACTATGGCACAGCAGGTAAAGCTACTATCTGCGATGCCAGCATTCAGTATGGGCGCCAGTTCAAATCCCGGCAGCTCTACTTCCGATGCAGCTCCCTGCTAATGTGCCTAGGGAAAGCAGCAGAAGATGGCCCAAGAACTTGGACCCTGCACCCATGTAGAAGATCTGAAGAAGAAGCTCTTGGCTCCTGGCCCAACTCTGACCATCACAGCCATTTGGGGAATAAACCAGCAGACAGAAGATCTCTCTGTCTCTCCCTATCTAACTCTGCCTGTCAAATAAATAAATAAATCTTAAAACACACATACACACACACACACACACACACACACACGCACAACAGAACCCGAGCTGTGGCTAGCTGTGGTAGCATGTAAAGCTACCACCTGCAGTGCCAGCATCCCATATGCATGCCGGTTCAGGCCCCAGTTGCTCTACTTCCGATCTAGTCTTCTGCCATGGCCTGGGAAAGCAGTAGAAGACAGCCCAAGTGCTTGGGCCCCTGCACCCAAATGGGAGACCCAGAAGAAGCTCCTGGCTCCTGGCTTTGGATCAACCCAGCTCCAGCTGTTGTGGTCATTTGCTTAGTAAACCAGTGGATGGAAGACCTCTCTCTCTCTCTCTCTGCCTCTCTGTAACTCTGCTTTGCAAATAAATAAAAATAAAAAAACAAACACACACAACTGATGCTATAAGTTTACAACAAACAATCTAAAATAGTTACTGAAGTGCAAGATTTCAGTTATATGGTTATTAATACAATCACTGAAGATAAATTATGGCAACAAAAAATGTCACTTGGCAATGACTTACTTGCACAACAATTTTCAAATATAATATATTCATTCTTGAATAATCAGTTAAAGAATACTGTACCAAGTACAAACCTGACCAACAGAAAGCATCATCTTACCGAAAGGAGGTGGATCTAATGAGGTTGTGGCAGATGCTTCAACGAAACAGTTTATCCTAGAATTATTCACATGATTAATTTCTTTAGTATTTTCTTCTGTAGGCAGAGGGTTTGTACTGCATATTCTAGCATCATTTTCTGACTGCTGAAAGGAGTTATCTGCAGCACCCTAAAAGAAGCAAATACATATTTTAATCAAAAATTAATTCTAATTTTACATTTTCTTGAGTTCTTCTAATTTTCCAGATTTTTACATAATAGATTTCTAATTTAAAATATGAGCTAATGGGGCAAGCATTGTAGCACAGTGAATTAAGCCACCACCTGCAACACCAGCTTCCCATGTGAGTGTGGGTTTGAGTCCCTGCTGCTCTACTTCCAATCTAGCTCCCTGCTAATGCCCCTGGGCAGGCAGCAGAAGATGGTCCAAGTACCTGGGCCCCTGCTGCCCATATGAGAGACCCAGATGGAGTTCTAAGCTCCTGGTTTTGACCTGGCCCAGACTGGGCTGTTGCAACCATCTGGAGAGCAACACAGCAGATACAGTATCTCTTTCTCTCTTTCTCTCCCTTTCTGAAACTCTGCCTCAAATAAACAAATAAACTCAAATAAACAAATCTTTAAAAAATAAGCTACTGGTTTCTATATTTCTGAATCAAGAACAGATATTTTATGATAAACTGAATCCAACTGTTATTGCTTTTAAAGCAGGAAGATATGGCAATGAAAACTGCTCTTATAATTACAGTGAGAAGAGTTTTAAACAAATCATAACATGCCATTCTTATAATTTAAAAAGCTTTTTCTTGGGGCTGGCGCTGTGGCATAGTAGGTTAAAGCCAGAGCCTGCAGTGCCAGCATCCCATATGAGCGTCAGTTCTAGTCCTGGCTGCTCCACTTCTAATCCAGCTCCCTGCTATGGCCTGGGAAAGCAGTGGAAGATGGCCCAAGCCTTTGGGCCCCTGAACCCATGTGGGAGACCTGGAAGAAGCTCCTGGCTCCTGGCTTTGGATTGGTGCAGCTCCAACCGTTGCAGCCAATTGAGGAGTGAACCAGTGACTGGAAGACCTCTCTCCTCTCTCTGCCTCTGCCTCTATGTAACTCTTTCAAATAAATAAATAAATCTAAAAAAAAAAAAAAAAAAAAGCTTTTTCTTGTTAAATTTTTCAACACTAAAATCAACACTTAGAGGCCAGTGCTGTGACGCAGTGGGTTAAAAGCCCTGGCCTGACGAAACAGCATCCCATATGGGCGCCAGTTCTAGTCCTAGCTGCTCCTCTTCCAATCCAGCTATGGCCTGGAAAAGCACTGGAAGACGGCCCAAGTCCTTGAGCCCCTGCACCCAAATGGGAGACCTGGAAGAAGCTCCTGGCTCCTGGCTCCAGATTGGCGCAGCTCCAGCTGTTGCGGCCATCTGGGGAGTGAACCAGCAGATGGAAGACTTCTTTCTCTGTCTCTACCTCTCTCTATAACTCTTTCAAATAAATAAAATAAATCTTTTAAAAAAATCAACACTTAAATATTGTCAATTTTTAGGTGAAATACTGGTAATTTCACTATTGGTCTTTCTTATAGAGCCCTTGTATACTATAGAATATTTGAGACACATACAAAAAAATTTACAAATGAAAAGATATTCTTGGGATCTGCATCAAAATAAGTGGGGAGGGTCTGGATAGGGAACTGGGCAGGAAAAGAGAAACAAGAGTGATCACGAATTATCAATTGTTGAAGCTAGGTAAGGGGTTGAGCAGAGACACAGGGGTTCATTTTGCATATCTACACATTTTCTACTGCTGCTGTACCAAATTACCACAAATGTATTAACAAAGCAAAAAATATTTATCATATTGTAGTCCCACGAATTACAACTCCAAGTTACTACTTGGGTCTTAATGAGCTAAAATCAAGTAATCAGCAAAACCACATTCCTTTCCAGAAGCTACATGTTTTTCCAAACTTCCACAAACCACCCACATGCCCTAGCTTGCGCCCCACCACCACCACCATCTTGAAAGCCAGCTGTATTGCATTTCTCTGCCCCTACTTCCATAATCACTTCCATAATCACATAATCTCTGACTCTCTTGACTCCTCCCACTTTTAAGGACACTTGAGCTTATTTGGGGCCCAGTCAGATAATCCAGGACAACCTCCTCATCTCAACTGAGGTCTTTAAAATTAATCAATTCACTAAAATCCCTTCTGCTATGTAAGGTAACATATTCATATTCCTGGAATTAAAATATGAACCTTTTCAAAACATGTTTATTTACTTTCACCCACTTCAAAGACAGAGTGACAGAGAGATCTTCCATCTGCTGGTTTGTTTCCTAAACGCCTGCAACAGCCAGGACTAGGCCAGGCCAAAGCCAGGAGCTAGAAACTCCATCCAGGTCCCCCATGTGGGTGACAGGATTATAATCATCACAATAAATTTACTGTTAGCGGCTACATTTTCAAAAACCTCTGATAAGATTTCAAAGTAAGTCAACTAATGGAAGTCACAAATTTCATTTTTGCAACAGTTTTATTTTTTTTTACAGGCAGAGAGACAGGGCCGGCACCACGGCTCAATAGGCTAATCCTCCACCTAGCGGCGCCAGCACACCGGGTTCCAGTCCCGGTTAGGGCGCCGGATTCTGTCCCGGTTGCCCCTCTTCCAGGCTAGCTCTCTGCTGTGGCCCGGGAAGGCAGTGGAGGATGGCCCAAGTACTTGGGCCCTGCACCCCATGGGAGACCAGGAAAAGCACCTGGCTCCTGCCTTCGGATCAGCGCAATGCGCCAGCCGCAGCGCGCCAGCCGCGGCAGCCATTGGAGGGTGAACCAACGGCAAAGGAAGACCTTTCTCTCTGTCTCTCTCTCTCACTGTCCACTCTGCCTGTCAAAAAATAAAAAATAAAAAAAAAATTTTAAAAAATGCAGAGAGACAGGAGTTTAGCAGCACAGTAGTTAAGATGCCGCTTGGCACACCCACATCCTGCTTCAGAGTGCGGGGGTTCTGGTCCCAACTCCAACCTCAATTCTAGCTTCCAGCTATTGCGCATCCAGGGAAGCAACAGGTGATGGCTCAGGTAGTTGGGTCCCTGCTTCCCCTGTGAGAGACCTGGATTGAGTTCTTGGCTACTGAATTCAGCCTGGCCCAGCTGCAGCTGTTGCAGGCATTTTGGGAGTGAACCAGTGGATGGAAAATCTGTCTCTCTGCTTCTCAAATAAATAAAAATTTTTTAAATACATGTTTCTCTGTATTATTTTTTTTTACCTTAAATAACTTTATATCTGGATTCAGTTTTATAATTTCTTCTTTTGGACTTGGATTACTTCTTCCTGGGGGTAAAAATTTTAGTCTTTTGAAGGAATTCCCCTGCAACTGACTTGGTGCTGCAGATCGTCTCATAGTCAATAGTACTGACCTGAAAAACAGCCAAAACAGAAATAATTCATGAGTCTGATTATGCACGCACTATCCAAACATTTTCACACTGCAATCAGACTGCTCTAATGTTCCCTCTGAGCTGTGTAAACAATCCACACCTGACCTCATATAAAGCTCATAGTCGAAAGGCAAGTGTTGGGGCTGGTAATCTGGCACAGAGATTAGACGCTACTTGAGACACCTGTATGCCATATCAGAGAGCCTGGGTTGGAGAGGCAGCACTTCATGGCTTAAGTACTGGGCTCCTGGCTGTGGCCTGGACCAGGCCCAGCTGTTTTAAGCACTTGGGAAATGAATCAGAAAACAGAAATATCTTTGTCTTTCTCTGCCTTTCAAATAAAATGAAAAGCAAAAATAAATTTTTAAATCTTAATTTTCTTTAAAAAGGCAATTACACTTAAAATATTGCATACAATTACCCTTAGGCTATGTGTATAAGGTATATACAAAACAAATGAATTCTGTGTTCTGACTTGGGTCCCATCCCTAAGATATTTCATTATATATACAAAATATTGCTAGTTATTTCAGATAAAGGATACTAATATTTCATTTATTATTATAGCAAACACATAGCTAGCACTTAGTGTTCATCATATGAATGAATCTACAGCCATTAATGACAAATACACACTTTTTAAAAGAATGTTTAGGCTGGCGCCTTGGCTCACTAGGCTAATCCTCCGCCTGTGGTGCCGGCACACCAGGTTCTAGTCCTGGTCGGGGCGCCAGATTCTGTCCCGGTTGCCCCTCTTCCAGGCCAGCTCTTTGCTGTGGCCAGGGAGTGCAGTGGAGGGTGGCCCAAGTGCTTGGGCCCTGCACCCCATGGGAGACCAAGATAAGTACCTGGCTCCTGCCATCAGATCAGCGCAGTGCGCTGGCCGCAGCGCGCCACCTGCGGCAGCCATTGGAGGGTGAACCAACGGCAAAAGGAAGACCTTTCTCTCTGTCTCTGTCTCTCTCACTGTCCACTCTGCCTGTCAAAAAAAAAAGAATGTTTAGGGGCTGGGATTGTGGCACAACAGGTTAATCCAAGACCTGCAACTCCAGCATTCCAATGTGATAGCTAGTTCAAGTCCCTACAGCTCTGTTTTCCCTCCAACTCCTTGCTAATACACTTGGGAAAGCAGTGGAAGATGGCCCAAGTGCTCCCGCTGCTAAGTGGGAGACTGGATAGTTCAGGGAGTGAACCAGTGGATAGAAGATGTCTCTCTCTCTAACTCTGCCTTTCAAATAAATTAAAAAAAAAAAATTTTTTTTAATGGCATGAGAAGTGTTTTGGATGCAACAAATGAAAAACAGCCACATGTTCAGTTTCATTCCAACTTTTTAAAATAGAGTAAAAAAAGAAAATCAATAACATATGCATATATACTCTATTTTTTTTTTTTAAGATTTATTTGAAAGGTAGAGTTAAAGGAGAGACAGAAAGAGATCTTTCATCCACTCATTCATCCCCTAAATGGCCACAATGGCCAAGGCTGTGCCAGGCAGAAGCCAGGAGCCAGGAGCTTCTTCCAGATCTCCCATGTGTGTACAGAGGCTTGGGCCATCTTCCGCTGCTTTCCCATGCACATTAGTAGGGAGCTGGATCAGAAGTGGAGAAGCTAGGACTAAAACCAGCACCCATATGAGATGCTGACACCACAGGCTGTGGCTTAATCCACTGTGCCACAGTGCTGGCCACACATACATACTTTTTTCTTTAAATTTTTTAAAAAATTGCCATCTGCAATGCCAACATCCCATATCAAAGCAATGGTTCGAGTTCTAGCTGCTCCACTTCCAATGTTGCTCCCTGCTAATGCACCTGAGGAGACAGTGGAGGATGGCCCAACTACCTAGGGTCCCTTCCACCCACGTTGGAGACTCCAGTGGAGTTCTGGATGCCTGGCTTCTCCTGGATGAGGCACAGCCATTACAGCCTTTTGGGAAGTGAACCTAGAGATGGAAAATCTCTCTTTCACTCTTTCTAAAAAAAAAAAAAAGTAGAATGCTCCAGTTAGGATGCCCACATCCCAGATCAGAATTCCTGCGTCTGAATCCTGACTCTGCTCCAGATTTCAGCTCTCTGTTAACACACACCCTGGGAAGGAAGCACATGATGGCTCAACCCAGGTGGAAGACCTGGATTGAATTCCAAGCTCCCATCTTCAGCCTGGCCCTTTTCAACATCTGGGGAGTCAATTAGCAGATGGGAGCATTCTCATTCATTTCTCTCTCTTTCTCTCCACCTGTCAGATTATAATGTGGCTATAGGGGTATCACACATTCGTGGACAACACTGTGGCATGGCAGTTAAGCCCCAACTTGGGATGCTAGTTTCAGTCCCAGATTCTCTGCTTCTGATCTGGTTCCTGCTAACATACCTGGGAAGCAGCATATGATGGTCCAATTGCTTGGGCCCCTGCCACCCATATGGGAGATCAGTTCCAGGATCCTGGCTCTAGGACTGGCACAGCCCTGGCTGTTGTGGCCACTGGGTGTATGTTCACTCACTCACTGTTACTCTGCCTTTCAAACAAATCAATCAATGCAAAGAAATCACTGCAAAATACATATGTAACTACACTGTAAATTATACAGCTATAAACAGATATAATTTTGTTACATATAACAGGCAATCCTTAAAAAGACTAGAAAGGGGCCAGCGCTGTGGTGCAGCAGGTTAAAGCCCTGGCCTGCAGCGCCAACATCTTCTATGGGTGCTGGTTCAAGTCCAACTGCTCCCTGCTAATGCGCCTGGGAAAGCAGCAGAGAATGAACCAAATCCTTGGTTCATTTGGGAGACCTAAAGGAAGCTCCTGGCTTCAAATCAGCTCAGCTCCAGCTGTGACTATTTGGAGAGTGAACCAGTGAATGGAAGACCTCTGTCTCTACCTCTCTCTGTAATTCCATCTTTCAAATAAATAAAATAGATCTTAAAAAAAAAAGACTAGAAAAACACATGCCATTATCTCTAGGTATTAGAATAACCAGTAATTTTTTTTATTTTCTTCTGAGTATTTGTATATATTTAAAATTTTCTACATTGAAAATTTTATCTTTGTAATAGGGAAAATGCCATTTATAATTTTTTAACTACTGTATTCATCGAATCTAAAATGCCAACAATTAAAAATATAGCATTATTTTTTGTATTCCAGAAAAAAGTGCAGCCAACTAAACATCAAGTCATCACTGATGGATAGACATTTCCCATTTTCAACAATGTTAAAATATTTGATGTAAGTCTTCATAGAGCTTGGGGGGTTACAGTAAAGGTCACTCAATGCTATTTTTTTATTAAAGGACAAAAGATCGCTATTAGCACAATCTTAGAGAAAATTATGAATGAAAGAGATGGTTTGCGATCATTTCAGAAGCAATATTTCTGGGTCAACACATAAATCATGCCAAAACAACAAACTGATGTCCTTTGCACGAGTAAGAATATTACATGTCTCTAGCTACATAAATCACATGAATTTGAAATTGACACAAACTAACTGCAACGAGATGATTTAACTGAAATATGAGTGAAAATTAGGCTGCATTTAGAAAGGCTATATAAAAGCCAGCGCCGCGGCTCACTAGGCTAATCCTCCGCCTAGCGGCGCCGGCACACCGGGTTCTAGTCCCGGTCGGGGTGCCGGATTCTGTCCCGGTTGCCCCTCTTCCAGGCCAGCTCTCTGCTGTGGCCAGGGAGTGCAGTGGAGGATGGCCCAAGTCCCTGGGCCCTGCACCCCATGGGAGACCAGGAGAAGCACCTGGCTCCAGCCATCGGTTCAGCGCGGTGCGCCGGCTGCAGCGCACCTGCCGCGGCGGCCATTGGAGGGTGAACCAACGGAAAAAAGGAAGACCTTTCTCTCTGTCTCTCTCTCACTGTCCACTCTGCCTGTCAAAAAAATAAAATTTTTTAAAAAAAAGGCTATATAATGACCAAATGAAACAGAAAACTGCAAGGTTCAGATAAATGGAAGGCTTTTAGTTGACTATCAGCTGAAATAACAAGACAGTTGATGAAGCTACTTAAACTAGTAATTTCTAGATAGTATGAATAAAACTAGGATACACACACCCCGGGATATAATAGGTTCTACTCTCTACAACAGTCAGGCGCTCCTGTAATGCTGAGAAAATTTCGACCGACAACCTTTTAAAGCTATGTTAGAAAAGTACAGTAGTGAGAAACAGAAAGATATGAAAGAAATGCCAGCGTAGCTGTCTTCCACTTCAAACAAGCTTAACTTCAGGCAAGCTATTTAAAAAAACAAACCAACTTCCCCATTTGCGAAATTGGACTAGATGCTAGATACTAGATCTCCGAACACTAAGCACTAAGAATCACCACCCTAAACCCATCGACATCTAGTAGGGTGTTTCAAAAAGTTCTTAAGACGGAATTATGACAGTTTGGTGCAAAAAGAAGAAATGTTGAACCCATGGACATCCTAAGGCACACACGCCGAAACTTTCTGAAGACCCGTGATCCATCGCTAGCACCGACCCCCTCCAGGCCCCGGGAAGCAGCTTCAGAGGCCAGCGAGGGCAGATCGGTGCAGGGAGAGCGATCCCAACGCCAAAGCAGCCTGCGCGTACCACCGGCACAGGACATCCCAGGCACCACCCCCGGAGCACCAGCAGCACCACCACTGCCGCCAGCCCGCCCGCCCCTCCAGGCCACCCAATGCCACGCACTTCAGACACCGCGGCTCCGGGACTCCCAAGAGGCGTCCGCCGTCGCTACGTCCTCCTGGCCAACTCCAGAGCCACTACCCGTTTCATCCCGCACCAGCGTAACGCTGTCGCCTGCTTCCCCGGCTTCCCCTTCAAGGACGCACGGCAGAGGATGAGCTAAACCCGTACACAGAGAAGAGCCGCGGGTAAACAACGCTCTCCTCACAGCCGGAGGAGCTCAAGGTTCCCGCCTCCGCTCAGCCAATCCCGGGTGAGGCCTCGGCGCAGGCACACTACGTCACCGCTACGGCGTCTCGCCCGCCCCGACTTCCGCGTCATCGCGCATGTGCCTTTGTAGTTCCAGGTAAATGCTTCCAAGTGTGACTCTGATACTGATTGGAAGCCTGCAGACGCTGCCAGGTTGGGCATGTCATAAGTAGGTGGCGATTCGATGTGTAAATGCGGTAGAAGAAATGTGTGATTGGCGGAGGTGGTGTTCTGATACTCATTCATAAAATGTTGACTTAGTGCCTCCTGCAAGATATTTTACAAATTATGTTAGGTTTCTGGGAATATAAAACGAGTACATTATCACTGTGATCTCACGGAGCACTTCCTGCAGATTTAGAAAAGCGTCGAAAATTTTAAGCAGAGAGGTGACATCGATCAATAGGAATTCACTGAGCACCTTGCAAAGTGCTTCGCCATGGCACTGTCCTCTAGCTCTGAGAAAGGTGGGATTATAAAAGGAAGTCGAGAGCCGGCGCCGTGGCTCACTAGGCTAATCCTCCGCCTAGCGGCGCCGGCACACCGGGTTCTAGTCCCGGTTGGGGTGCCGGATTCTGTCCCGGTTGCCCCTCTTCCAGGCCAGCTCTCTGCTGTGGCCCGGGAGTGCAGTGGAGGATGGCCCAAGTGCTTGGGCCCTGCACCCCATGGGAGACCAGGAAAAGCACCTGGCTCCTGGCTCCTGCCATCGGATCAGCGCAGCGCGCCGGCCGCGGCGGCCATTGGAGGGTGAACCAACGGCAAAAAGGAAGACCTTTCTGTCTGTCTCTCTCTCACTGTCCACTCTGCCTGTCAAAAAAAAAAAAAGTAGTTTGAGGAGTTTTTTCTAAGGATTTATTTGAAAGGCTGAGTGACACAGAGAGACCTTCCATCCACTGGTTCACTGCCCAGATTCCCACATCAGCCAGAGTTGTGCCAAGCTGGAGCCAGGAGTTTCCATCCTGGTCACCCACATGAATGGCTGGGGCCCACTGCCTTGTAAAAGGAAAGATGTCAAAAGGTGTGAAGGAACGTTTAGCTGGGACTGTTTTCTCAGTCCTAGAGAGTCGCACATAGGCTGAACTGTGCTTTGGGTTGCTCCTGGGACAGTGGCTCACAAGAGTTGGAATCTGGGGTGTGACAAGGTGGGAACTCTCCTAAACCACACCATCCCCTTCTTTGGGCTGGAACAGGAGTAAGAGTGACCAGGGAACCAACCAACTAGCTCTCACAGTGTTTGCAGCTTGGGTAAAGGTGGCCTGGGGACATTTGTCTACCAGATTTGCAGCTGTTTGCTCCCTCGCTTCATCCCGATCATTGCACGGCATCTCATCCTCCATTTCCCTTATCCTGCTTTTAGTTTGTCATCACAGTTTCCACTCCCTAACATCTACATATGTGTGTATTGATTTTCTATTCCTTCAGAATGTAAGCTCCAGGAGAACGGGTCTTGGCTTTGTACTCTGCTGTGCCCATGTGTCTAGAAAAGGACGGGCCTCATAGAATGCAGAGTTTTGTAAAATTCAAAAAGCTCACTGAGGCCAGTGCTATGGCATAGC
Organism: Oryctolagus cuniculus; assembly: GCF_051225735.1. Classification (NCBI taxonomy): domain Eukaryota; kingdom Metazoa; phylum Chordata; class Mammalia; order Lagomorpha; family Leporidae; genus Oryctolagus; species Oryctolagus cuniculus. The sequence goes on from NC_142872.1 coordinate 120,489,511, forward strand.
AGATAGGGCCGCCGCCTGCAGTGCCAGCATCCCTTATTGGCACTGGTTCAAGTCCCGGCTGCTCCACTTCTGATCCAGCTCTCTGCTGTGGCCTGGGAAGCAGTGGACAATGGCCTAAGTCCTTGGGCCCCTGCACCCATGTGGGAGACCGAGAGGAAGGTCCTGGCATTGGATTGGCACAGCTCCGGCCATTGCAGCCAATTGGGGAGTGAACCATCGAATGGAAGACCTCTCTCTCTCTCTCTGCCTCTCCTCTGTGTAACTCTTTCAAATAAAATAAATTTTTTTTTAATTAAATGAGTGTTTAATGAGACAATGGAGTATGTCTGTTTCTTAACTTTTTTTTTTACATAATTACCCTCTTAACATCAATAAGTTAGAGTGCGATATCTTGATACAGTGGCTGGTATAAGTTTTCTGGAATGAGACAGACTCTGGATTCAGGAATTACTATGTTGTGAGGAAAAGAGATGACTTCTATAAGCTGCAAACACATTGCAGTACCAGGAACAGAAATGTAGCTGATGCATAAAGGTGGAAGGCTGGCGTGGTGGCCCAGCAGGTTAAGCTGCCACCTGGGACACTAGAATCCTGTATGAGAGCTAATCCAAGTCCCAGCTGTACCACTTCAGATCCAGCTCCCTGCAAATACACCTTGAACAGCAGCACAGGATGGCCCAAGTTCTTGGGTTCCTGCTACCCACTTGGGAGACCCAGATAGAGTTCTAGTCTCCTGGCCCAGCCCTGGACATTGGCAGTCACTTAGGGCATGAACCAGCAGATGGATGACCTCTTTCTCGCTCTCCCCTCCCCCAACTCTGCCTTTCAAATAAATGAATAAATCTTTTTTAAAAAAGTAAAGGGTAGGCATTTGGTCTAGTGATTAAGATGACAGTATCCTACACAGGGGGACCTGGGTTCATTTCCAGACCCCAGATCCTGACTACAGCTCCCTGCCAGTGCAGACCCACGAGGCAGCAGTAACAGCTCAAGTAACTGGGTTCCAGCCACTCACATGGGAGACCTGCGCTTCAATACTCAGGGCTTTAGCACAACCCAGCCCTGGCTATTGAAGGCATTTGGAGAAACCTGTTTACTGTCTGTCTACTTTTCAAAAAAATTAAAATAGTAAACATTTAAAGAAAACCTTCACTATGTCAGTTTTAAACTATTAAGCTAAAAAGAAAAGTTGACCCATCAGGCATTCAATGAGTGCACAAGTGTTTGGAAGAATTATGTCCTACCATGTATTTTTTTTTAATTTATTTATTTATTTATTTTTTTTTGACAGGCAGAGTGGACAGTGAGAGAGAGAGACAGACAGAAAGGTCTTCCTTTGCCGTTGGTTCACCCTCCAATGGCCACCGCGGCCGGCCCACCGTGCTGATCCGAAGCCAGGAGCCAGGTACTTATCCTGGTCTCCCATGCGGGTGCAGGGCCCAAGCACTTGGGCCATCCTCCACTGCACTCCCGGGCCATAGCAGAGAGCTGGCCTGGAAGAGAGGCAACTGGGACAGAATCCGGTGCCCCGACCGGGACTAGAACCCGGTGTGCCGGCGCCACAAGGCAGAGGATTAGCCTATTGAGCCATGGCGCCGGCCCCACCATGTATTTAGTCACAGTCAAGACACTGTAGGCAGAATGGACAAAGGAGCTAAGTCCTGCTCATAACTTAGTCATTAATTACTAGAAGTGCCTCTATTAACATAAGCTACTTCACACCTCTTTCCTCTTTAACCTTTTTTTAAAAATTTATTGATTTATTTGAAAGGCAGAATTGCAGAGGCAGAAGCAGAGATCTTCCATCTGCTGGTTCATTCCTCAAATGGCCACAACAGATAGAGCTGGGCCGATCCAAAGCCAAGAGCCTGGAGCTTCTTTCCGGTATCCCATGCAGGTGCAGGGACCCAAGGATTTGGGCCATCCTCTGCTGCTTTTCCAGGCCACAGCAGAGCTGGATCTAAAGAGGAGCAGCCAGGACATGAACTGGCGCTCATATGGGATGCCAGTACCGCAGATGGCAGCTTTACCCACTATGCCACAGCACTGGCCCATCCTCTACTATTAAACACAATAGACTGGATCTGAGTTCCTAAAAAAATTTGTGAAACTTGAGACCCCAATGACCACTCCAGATGGTTCTAAGAAACTTCTTATTCATTTAGACTTTTATTCCTTTTATTTGAGACAGAGACAGAGCAAGTGAGCCCCCATCTGCTGGTTCACTCCCTGAATGTCTCCAACAGACAGGGCTGAAGTCAGGAGGTGGGAACTGAATCCATGGGTAGCAGGGACCCAGGCACCTAAACCATCATGCCCTGCTGCTTCCCAGGATGCACATCAACATAAAGCTGCAACTGCCAGTGGAGCCAGGACTCAAACCCAGGCACTCTGATATGGGATGTAGGTGTCCCAACTGGTGTCTTAACTGCCAGGCCAAAAGCTTGCCCTGAGAAGCTTTTCAACAGATTTGTAGGGCCAGGCATTTAGTGCAGAAATTAAGACACCACTTGCAACCCCTGCAGCCCATAATGAAGTGCCTAGATTCCAGCCCCCTCTCCACTTCTGAATCAGCTTCCTGCTGATCCACACACTGTGAAGACCGCAGATGATGGCTCAAGTACTTGGGTGCCTGACTTGACTTTGGACTCCTTCAGGCTGGCTATTGCAGGCATTTGGGGAGGTGAACCAGAAGATAGCAGGGCTCTCTGCTTTTCAAATAAATAAAATTTTTAAAAAAATTATGTAGACACCTGAAACTTGAATTTTTAAAGAGATTTATTTATTTGAAAGAGATAGAGAGGAGTGAGACTTCTATCCACTGGTTCACTCCCCAAGTAGCTGTGACAGCTAGGGCTGAGACAGGCCAAAGTCAGGGGTCAGGATTTTCTTTGTGGTCTCCCACGTGGGTGCAGGGGCCAAAAGACTTAAACCATCTTCCACTGCTTTCCCAAGCTCATTAACAGGGGGGGGTGGTGCTCATATGAGATGCTGGCACTGCAAGCGGCAGTTTAACCTTCTACACCACAGCACCGGCCCCAAATTCTTAATCTTTTTAAAGAGTTATTTACATGAGGGGCAGCGAGACAGAACTTCAGTCTGCTGGTTCACTTCCCAAATATCCACAACCACCAGATTCTGGCCATCCTGATGCCAAGAGCTAAAAATTCCATCTGAGTCTTCCACATGGGTGGAAGGAACCAAATTACTTGAGCCATCACTGGTACCTCCCAATGTCTGCCTTAGCAGGAACCTGAAGTCAAGCATCAGAGCTGGGCATTGAACCTAGTTACACCGATATGGGAAATGGTCTCAACCACAAAGCTAAATTTTAAAGCACAACTCTGGGAACTTTATTTTAGCATTTTACCCTCCACAATTCCTAAATTTGAAAAACATTTAATCAGTGGTTCCGAAACTGTATGGTACATCATGTTTTAGCACCTCAGTTGTAGGACTTGTTACAGCACACATTGTTGGCACTATTAGGTCTGGGGTAGTGCTTGGAATATATATATATATTTAAGATATATTTATGTACTTGAAACTCAGAGTTACACAGAGAGAGGAGAGGCAGACAGAGAGAAGTCCTCCATCCACTGGATAACTCCCCAATTGGCCGCAATGGCCAGAGCTGTGCCAATACAAAACCAGGCGCCAGGAGGCTCTTCCGGGTCTCCCACACGGGTGCAGGGACACAAGGACTTGGGCCATCTTCTACTGCTTTCCCAAGCCACAGCAGAGAGGTGGATTGGAAGTGGAGCAGCCAGGACTCAAGCCGGCACCCATATGGGATGCCGGCACTGTAGGCAGCAGCCTAACCCACTACGCCACAGTGCCAGCCCCAAAAATACATATTTCTAACAGATTCTCAGGTAATGCTGCACTGCTGGCTTAGAGACTAATTTAGAAAAAAAAAAAAAACAAATTTCTTTCTTTGCTTGAAAGGCAATTACAGTGAAGCCAGGAGCCAAGCTTCATGCAGGTCTCCCACATGGGCAGTATGGGGCCCAAGTACTTGGGCCATATCCATTACTTTTCCCAAGCCATTAGTAGGGAGTTGGATTGGAAGTGGAGCAGATGAAACATGAAACGGCGCCCACAGGGGATGCCAGCATCGCAGGCAGCAACTTTACCCGTTATGCTACGCTAAGCCAGCCCACGGAGAATACTCTGAGAATTTCAAATATAGAACTGTTAAACCTCCTCACTGGCCTTTCTGTTTTCAGGCTCTCCCCTCTCCAATCACATAGCCTGATGCCCCTTAAAGATTTGAAAGGCAGAATGAGAGAGAAAGAAGGAAGCACACGAGCTCTATACCTGCAACAGCCAGCCCTGGGCAAGGCTAAAGCCAGGAGCCAGGAATTCCATCCAGGTCTCCCAATATGGGTGGCAGGGACCCAACTACTTGGGCCATCATTGCTGCCTCCCAGTAACATTAGCAGAAAGCTGGATAAAAGTGGAAGAACTTGAACTTGAACCCAGCACTGATAGGGGATGCGGGCATCCCAAGTGGCAGCTTAGCACACTGGGCTCCAATGGCTTTGATAGTCTTTTTTGAAGCACAGATCATTGTGAGCTATGTGAAAATATATTTCATAATGATTGGTTTATAGAAGATGCTCCTCAAAGTATACCAAATTTGAGGATGTCACTTTTAAGTTTAATTACTCCCTGTGGCTTAGTACCAAAAATAAAGCCTTTCTTTCCTAATTTGACTCGTCTCCAAGTATACTTTCCTTTCACACCCATGATAAATCTGACTTCAGAAATAATTTAATAAGTATGCAATAACAAGTATACTTACAGTGTTTTGTTATAGAAGCCAAAGCAGATTAGGATACTAGGATTTTTTGTTTTAATTTTTTTTTTTTTTATTTGAAACACAGAGTTACAGGGAGAGGGAAAAACAGCAAGATAAAGAGGTTTCCATCTGCTGGTTCACTCCCCAAATGGCTGCAACGGTAGGAGCTGGGCCAATCCGAAGCCAGGAGCCAGGGGCTTCTTCCAGGGCTCCCACATGGGTGCAGGGGCTCAAGGACTTGGGCCATCTTCTACTGCTTTCCCAGGCCATAGCAGAGAGCTGACCAGAAGTTAAGCAGTCGGGACTCGAAGAGGTACCCATATGGGATGTGGCATTGCAGGCTGGGGCTTTAACCCACTGTGTTACAGCACCGGCCCAGGATTCTTGGATTTTTGAGGCCATTAGTTTTGAAAAAGTTTTCATTACCTTGGGGCTGGTGCTGTAGCAGTGAGTTAAGCCACAACCTGCAACACCAGCATCCCTAACAGCACTGTTTCAAGTGCTGGCTGCTTTACTTTCAGTCACTCCCTGCTAATGCACCCATAAAGGCAGCTAGGATGGCCCAAGTACTTCAGTCCCTGCCACCCACATGAGACACAGATGGTCCTGACCATTGTGGCCATTTAAGGAGGGAACCAGCAGACAGATGCACTGTCACTCTTCCTTTCAAATAAATAAAAAAAAATTTTTTTAATTTCCATTACCTTTAACTTAAATCAGAATACTTGGAGCTAACCTTTTTAAAGATATTTTCCAAATAAACAGAAACTTCTTACATACTCACAAATAGTTCCCCAAAACAGAAAGTGATAAAGGAGAGAATGAGACTCATACACTTCTTTTTTAAGAGAAGTCTGTATTTATGCCAATTATATAAGCTTGATGTATTAGACAGACCCTTGGGAAAATATGGCTACTTTCTCAAATTATAAGTTTCATTTCTATATAAAGTCCAGCTTCATTAGATGTTTCTGGTTCCCAAAATAACAGGCTATGCCTTATTGTGGGCTTGAAATAACTGTATAATAAAAAATAGCATCAGCAGGTCCAAAGCTAAAAAAACGAAGTCTGTACTTCCTTCTAATATAAAGGGGAAGAGGGTTTTATCTCCTTTCATACAGCCACGGTTCCCAAACTGTGTACCAGGGTACCATAGTAAATTAACATGGTTGCCAGACAGTAGTTGACATTTTTGAGGGAAACAGCCACACCCACTGGACACCACACAAACTACTAGTTTGAGGTAGTTTACATTTTCAACATCAGATAGCACTATATTGCTTTACATCAAAGTTTATCTTTGTAAAACTGAGTTTTTCACAGTTTGATAAAAAGTACTTTGCAAGAAGCATAGTGCAGTAGGAAATGAATGATATTGATTCCAAGATCTGAGACATTATGCAGTGTCCACATTTACTATGATGATGATGTAAATTCTTAAGTTGCTTGGACCTAGCTACTTGACAAACAGAAGTATTAGGTATTTCTTTTGGCCTAGGTGTGCTGTGAAAAAAATTACTGAGTCACTAAAGCGTGCCAGAGCAGAGTAAATTTGGGAACATCTGTTGTATAGGCAAGAAAAATACAAAACAAGTCATTTAGTTATTCTCTTTCTACCTAGAAATTTTCTAAATAAATAGTTGTATAAAAAGGGGAAAAATATATACAAACATACATACAAAGTTTGGATTTTTATTGAAATCATGTTAGGTATCAAACAAAACCTGCTTTCTTCAGATAAAAATATTCTCTCAGATGTTTCCAGATAACTGTTAAGTCTAAGTTGGTCCTTCAATGTCTTATTTTTAGCGTCCTCGTGAAATGTTCATATGTATTTCGGAAACTCCCAAAAGTACTTTTATCGTGTAAAGGACCGTACGTGACGACCTCTACCACTGCCTCCACTAACAAACTTTCCTCTGGAGCCTCCACTGCCGCTATTTGCACTAGCCCAGGAAGGTCCGAGTCCCCCACGACCTCTGGAAGCACGGTCCCGAGGACTTGGGCGGTAACCTATAAAAGAAACAATACAGATTTTAGTTCCATGTCCTTTGCATTCTCACTTTATAAATACCTACTAATGTATGGCACTGAGTTCAAACCAAGAATGACTGTTCTTTTATTTATTTATTTTTAAAGAGTTTAATTATTTGAGTGGCAGAGTCACAAAGAAAAATAGAAAGAGAGAGAAGGAGACACAGAAAGGTCCTCCATCCACTGGTTCACTCCTCAAATGGCCACAACGGCCAGAACTGGGGTGATCTAAAGCCAGGAGCCAGGAGCCTCTTCCAGGTCTATCATGTGGATGGAGGAGTCCAAGCACTTGGTCATCCTCCATTGCTTTCCCAGGCCATAAGCAGAGAGCTGGATCAGAAGAGGAGCAGCCGGGACATGAATCGGCACCCATATGGGATGCCAGCACCACAGGTGAAAGCTTAGCCTATTATGCCACAGTGCTGGCCCATGTGCAGGAGCTGGTGCTGTGGTACAGCAGGTAACACCGCTGCCCTCAACACCATCCTTCCATGTGGACACTGGTTTGTGTCTCGGCTGCTCCACTTCCAATCCAGCTCCCTGCTAATAACCTAGGAAAATAGTGTAAGATGGCTTAGGAGCCTGGGCCCTTACTGCTCATGGAGACCCAGAAAAAGCTCCTGGCTCCAGGTTTTGCATGGTTCAACCCTAGCTATTGTGGCCATTTGGGGAGTAACCAGTGGATGGAAGATATCCATCTCTCCCTCTCTCTCTGTAACTCTTTCAAATAAACAATCCTTAAATATGTACATGGGACATTCATTCAAAGATATAAAATTAACCTTAGAATTTTAAGTCTAGGGGGCTGGCACCGTGGCTCACTTGGTTAATCCTCTGCCTGCCCATATAGGCACTGGGTTCTAGTCCCAGTTGCTCCTCTTCCAGTCCAGCTCTCTGCTGTGGCCTGGGAAGGCAGTGGAGGATGGCCCAAGTGCTTGGGCCCCTGCATCCACATGGGAGACCAGGAGGAAGCACCAGGCTCCTGGCTTCGGATCAGCGTAGTTCTGGCCGTAGCAACCATTTGGGGGGTGAACCAAAGGAAGGAAGACCTTTCTCTCTGTCTCTCTTTCACTAACTCTATCTGTCAAATAAATTAAAGATAATAATAATAATAATTTTAAGTCTATATTCTAAAGAAAGGGAGCAGAATGTCTGGATAAGGCCTGTGAAATCATGAGGTCTGGCCCTGCTAAGGCCGTCACAGGTGGGCTCAAAATTCAATAAATCTACAGCAGGCTAATTTCTAAGTTGGTAATTCTGCATGGCCTACAAATGATGTTATAAATATCCAAATGGCCCTTGGCAGAAAACAGGTTCCCCAACCCTGTTCCAAAGTATTCTCTCCTAGAAGAGCCTATAGCACTCAACATTTTGAAAAGCAGGAGGGGCCAGCGCTGTGGGGCAGTGGGTTAACGGCCTGGCCTGAAGCGCCGGCATCCCATATAGGCGCTGGTTTGACTTGGCTGCTCCACTTCCGATCTAGCTCTCTGTTATGGCCTGGGAAAGCAGTAGAAGATGGCCCGAGTCTTTGGGCTCCTGCGCCCGCGTGGGACACCCGGAGGAAGCTCCTGGCTCCTGGCTTTGGATCGGCGCAACTCTGGCCGTTGCAGCCATCTGGGAAGTGAACCAGCGGATGGAAGACCTCTCTCTCTCTCTCCCTGCCCCTGCCTCTCCTCTCTCTGTGTAACTCTGACTTTCAAATGAATAAATAACTCTTAAAAAAAAAAAAAAAAAAAGAAAAGAAAAGGAGGAACTCCCTTCGCTTCTCTGAGCAGTGTCAAGTAGAGAGGACACATACCTGTAGAACTAAGTGGTCGCAATGGCGGAAGCGGGCCCCTGTTAAAATTACTCTGGCCTCCTCGACTTTCATTGTAATTCCCTCGAGGAGTATTCTGAGCACTCCAACTGGAGCCTCTGGTGCCCTCCCGACGACTGTAGTTTCCTAAACACAAACAACAAGATCAAAATCTAATATTGCCAGAATTTTGTGTTAAGGAAGATTTGGCAGGTTTTTCTTAATCTTAAAAAAGTAACGGAAGAAAAACGAAAATCTTGTAAACTGAATATACTACTAAGAGGCAAAAATCACACAGCGGTTAACAGCAGAGGCTCTAAAGCAGACTGCCAGGTTCAAATATCGGTCCTGTCACTTCCAGTTTTGTGTCCTGGTCAGCTGAATCACAGTTTATCTTCAGTAAAGAAGGAGTACTAATGCGACCTACCTCGTGGGGTTAATGTGAGCGTATCATATCTGCATTACTTGTAACACTTCCCGACACACCTATGTAAGCGTTTGTTATTAATGCCAAATTCATATTCTCTTTCACTGTCACCTTTCGAGCTCATCAATCCACTAGTAAAAGCATAGTTTCTTTAACTATATCAAATAGTCTCAAAATCTTCAAACAACTTAAAACAGACTGAATATAACAGTAAGAAGCAAGGTGATAAAGGAATCAATTATGAACTACACAAATAATCTTAAGGAAATTGTTGAGAAGTACAAATGTGAAAATGGTATTTACATAAAAAATAATAAAATTCTCAATGTTAAAAGGAAAATAATTACCTGTGACATCTTTTAAATTCCCAGTAAAAGTATACCTTATCAGAAGTTAACCCAAAAAGTATGTGTGGTTTTTATTTTCCTACCCACCAGAGTACTCTGCAAATAGTGCAAATACTTTATCTCAATCTCCTCAGTCACTTCACTCAATATTTTAATATGCTAGCCTATTAGAAATGCAGTTACCTTTTGAAGCAGGTGGTGTGAAAAATCGATTCTGACTGTGAAAAGCACCACGTCCTCCTCGATTGCCTGAAAACCCACCACGAGAAGAAATCTTCTGGGAAACTTTAAGTGGCCGTTTGGGTGGGGGTATTCCATCTTGAGGGACCACTTCTTTACTTTCAGCTGCGACAAAGTCATCCACGTGCATAGATGGTGGTCTGCTTGTGTTCTGTTTCCTCTGACGAAAAATATCATGGGGTCGTATACCCTGTCCAAATCCTCCCCTGCCCCTTCCTCTTGGTGGTGGCACAACATGAGCTCGTTTGGCAGGTTCAATGTATTCAGATTTTCCACTATTAAAACAAAAATACTCCATTAGAAAATTTCCGTTTCTTCATATTTCCAGTGAAAATACAATAAATAGTGAATCTGGATTTCAATTTTTTCTTATTCTAATTCCATTAATTTTGCAAGTATATATATTACTTCCCAGCATATTTCCCAGCATAATACAACACACTAGCTAAGAATGGTACTCATATTTTATTGATATCACTAAAAGTTTTACAATAATCCAGTTTACTTCTTATTCATACCTTTTAAGTGCTCACAAAGAACAATATTACTAAGGTACTGGCTAAGTCCTGGCCAAATTATTATCTTTAAAACTAATACAAACAATATTAATGATTCAAATGTTATGCAAATGATTCCATCTTAAATACAATGAAATAAAGCTTTATGTGATCATAATCAAGACCTTCAGTGGAATAAATTTTTACCTTGAAGTTATAAAGGTCTCATGCTTGTGCTTCCCAAGTTTGAATCCTTTAGTAGTCTTGGTTCTCCCTGGAGATGACGGTTCTGACAAAAATGAGCGCTCTAATTCTGAGTGCAAATCAAAGTCACTACAGCATTTTTCAGAGAGCTCGATTAAGTCAACCTTTACCTGTAGTCATAAAAATGAAACAAAAGACATCTTAAATTAACTACCAGTGTAACATCTGATCATGGAAATTCCTTGGGGCTGGCACTGAAGCTTAGTGGGTAACGCTGCCATCTGTGATCTGTGATGCTGACATCCCACATGGGTGCCAGTTCGAGTCCTGATTGCTCCACTTCGAATCTAGTTCCCTGCTAATGCACCTGGGAAAGCAGTGGAAGATGGCCCAGCACTTGGGCCCTTGCACCCATATGGGAGACCTGGATGGACCCCTGGCTCCTGGCTTTGGTTTGGACCAGCCCTGGCCATTGCAGCCATCTGCATCTGCCTTTCCTTCTCTGTAACTCTGCCTTTCCAATAAATAAATAAATCTTAAAAAAAAAATTAAAATAAATGCACCTTAAATGTGAAACAAATCATTCTATCAGTTTTATTGTACATGATGAACACTAACATTATTTTTTTAATTTTTTTTTAAGATTTATTTATCTGAGAGGCAGAGTTACAGACATAGAGAGACAGAGAGAGGTTTTCCACTCACTGGCTCACTTTCCAAATGGCCACAGCGACCGGAGCTGCGCCGATCTGAAGCCAGGAGCCAGGAGCTCCCTCTGGGTCTCCCACACGGGTGCAGAAGCCCAAGCACTTAGGCTTTGTTCCACTGCTTTCCTAGGCCATAGCAGAGAGCCTGATCAGAAGTGGAACAGCCAGGACTCGAATTGCCTTGGTTGTTCCATTTCTAACCCAGCTCCCTGTTAAGGTACTTGGGAAGGGCAGTGAAGAATACCCCAAGTGTTAGGGCCCCTACTATCAATGTGGGAAGACTCAGATGGAGCGTCAGGCTCCTGGCTTCAGCCTGAACCAGCCCCAGCAATTGTAGACAACTGGGGGGTCAACCAGCAGATGGAAGATCTTTTTCTCTCTGTAACTCTACCTTTAATAAAAATAAATAAATCTTTAAATATAAAATAAAATAAACACATACAAAATCACTAACTAAATAGAAGTATAACAAGTATAAAAAAGTGTTAGTTTTGGATGCTATTAAGTGGGAAACTGGCCTAAAAATAATGTAGTACTACTGGTCCCCAAGTGGACTTCAAATACTTACATATAGTACATAAACAATTATAATGCTAACAATATACAAACAAAAATATTAACAACTTTTTTAACTATTTAGTAATAAAATAATTTATACCAAGTCTAGATCTGTATCAATCTCTTCAGCCTGAAATGGAGTGAACCACATTGATTTCAACTGATCATCCATGACATCAGCTAGCACATATGCAGTCCTAGAACACAAAAAGCATTTGTAAAAAGCAAAATACCAAAATCAAACACTTTGGCTTACCTTCTAAGGAAAATCTATGGATGGTACAATTAAAAATATTATCCACAGAAGTTTTACCAAAATTACCACTTGAAAAGACTTCTTCAAAAAGCCATTCAAGCGGGAGGGAGGGAGGCTGGGGGGGGAGCCACAACAATACAAAAGTTGCACTTTGTAAATTCACATTTATTAAATAAAAAAAAAGAACTTATGGGGGGGGAAGCCATTGTAATTCATAAACTGTACTTTGGAAATTTATATTTATTAAATAAAAGTTAAAAAAAAGCCATTCAAATAAAATATAAATATAAATAAATAAATATATATATGGAACTATTCAAGAACTAAGTACCTTCCAAAACCAATAACTGAGAAACTAGTCTTACTATAACAAACTTTGACCTTCAGCAACACTAATTTTAATTCCAAAAAGGCAAGCTTATTGCATTATACCAATTGTGCAGAATCTGCTCATACTTAATTTTTCTAAATTTAGAGAGTAATTCTATTACATCAAATGATCCTTATGAGTATAGAGCTCCACAGATTAAGAAGTATATTCTTTAGGCCAGGGATTAATAAACCATTGCCTATCCTGTCTGCCTATAAACTATGCAGAGTTTGTATGCTTTTAGGATTTTTCTTAAAAAAAAAAAAAAAGAAAAGAAAAGAAAGAATCTACAGAAGAATATGCAGCAAAGGACTGCATGGCCTATAAAGCCTAGAATTCGTATAAAAACTGATAGTTCTGGGCCGGTGCCGCGGCTCACTAGGCTAATCCTCCGCCTTGCGGCGCTGGCACACCGGGTTCTAGTCCCGGTCGGGGCACCGGATTCTGTCCCAGTTGCCCCTCTTCCAGGCCAGCTCTCTGCTGTGGCCAGGGAGTGCAGTGGAGGATGGCCCAAGTCCTTGGGCCCTGCACCCCACGGGAGACCAGGATAAGTACCTGGCTCCTGCCATCAGATCAGCGCAGTGCGCTGGCCGCAGCGCGCCGGCCGCGGCGGCCATTGGAGGGTGAACCAACGGCAAAGGAAGACCTTTCTCTCTGTCTCTCTCTCTCTCACTGCCCACTCTGCCTGTCAAAAAAAAAAAAAAAAAAAAAAAAAAAAAAAACATAAAAAAAAAAAAAAAAGACTGATAGTTCTGGATGCTATTAAGTGGGCAGCTGACATAAGAATAATGCAGTACTATCGGTCCCCAAGTGGAATTCAACAGTCACATATAATATGTAAACTACTATGATGCTGCTAACAACACACAAGCAAAAAATATTAACAACTTTTTGGTAAATATTTTGTAATAAAATAATTTATACCAAATCTAGATCTGTATCAGTCTCTTCAGCCTGAAATGCAGTGAACCACACTGATTTCAACTTGCAAGACAGAAAGCTTGCTGACCCTCTATAAAATTCAACCATTATATAAACAGTATCTATTCAATCACAAAACCTTGCTTATCTTACCTATTGTTAAATAGATTCTGTAGAGATTCTGGAGCTGAAAGTACTGGTTCCACATCCTGGTCACTGAGAGGTAAAGGGTCACCTGATGACTGCAGCATCTGCTTAAGTCCCACTACATTGTCCAACAAAGAATCCAGATTGTCATCCTCTTTTGAATGTTCCTAGACACAAAAGAAAGCAGGATAAGAAAGTGCAGGTGAACCATGAACACTTGAGCTCTTAATCTACTCACTCTTTATCAGAAAAGGCAGTATTATTTCACTTCAAAGAGATTTGGAGCACCATTAAGAAATTATCGACTTAACATTAAATATAATAAATAAAACAAAACCAAAAGCACTTATCATTTTATTTCTAAACAATGGCAGTAGGGGGCACCCTGCATCCAAAGATAGACAATTCAGAAAGTAATGCCTTCATTTACTCCTTAAGATTCACAACAATACAGAGGGCTTCACTCCAAATTATTAATTCAAAGAATTAGTTCAAACGGCATAGATACTCAACTAACAGTTCACTATTTGAAAAGGTCACTATGAAAAGTTGTACTAGTCAAACTGAGAGGAAAAAAATACGTCTCAGGAATGCTCTGTTTTTATTTTTGTTTTTCTTTTTTACCAAAACAAGCTTCTCTAGTTCAAGGAACAAATTTTCTGGACTTTCTTCTTTGCTTTGTAGAAGCTGTTTTAACTCTGCAGCATTAATACTCATCGTCCGTGATGGATGAGCTCCATCTACTTCCATGAGACCACTATCGTCTCCACAACATCCCTGTAAATGTCACACACAAGTTAAATTTGAGAGCAGAGAAATTTGCAAAGATGTTTCCTAACTTTTTCAGTTATTTAAGCCACTTGCTGCAAACTTCACCTCAATGTTTTGGTTCTACACCAGCACAAATGGCTAGTTTTAAATTTAATTATTGCAAGAAGGATTTAGTCAGCTCAAAGCTGAAATAAGTTTTAAAGACTCACAAATTAGATAGGCAAACACACATATGCAATTTACTGGCACGAAAATTTCCAACAAAAATATCCAATGGCAAATACACTGGCACTGGTAACACATTGCTTGATACTTAAGGCAATAAAATGCCTGCTACTACTAACAACTGACATAATACAAAACTATCTTTCTAGGAATGAAGTAAAGAAAACAGTAATTATTATATTCAAGAACGTCACACAAAAAAGTGACTATTTCCTGCTTTAAAAATGTAAGCTACATAACAAAAGAATTTTTGGAGTGCTAAACAGTTCAATACTACAAAATCTATCCCCCAAAACAAATCTTAGTTAATGAAAACGAATCACCCATATTGCCACGTATGAAAGAACACTTAACAATAGAAAGCCATTTATCCACCTGCCAGTAGTTTCAAATCCTCAGCATATAGCCCTGCTTTAAAATGGCTCATAAGCAGTATGGTTTTTCAAAACTCAGAACATAAACGTATACCACCAATCAACATGCAGGATTTAATATTTTTAAATGGGCACAAATTTTGTTTGGAGCTCACATCATTTGTCCTATAACTCATCAAATGTCAATGAAGGCTGAATAAAAATTACTTTTTTAAAAAAATAACTTCTTCATTTTCTTTAAGATTTATTTATTTATTTGAAAGGCGGAGTTACACAGAGAGAAAAGGAGAGGCAGACAGAGAGAGGTCTTCTATCTGCTGTTCACTCCCCAACTGGCTGCAACTGCTGGTGCTGAGCCAATCTGAAGCCAGGAGCCAGGAGCTTCTTCCTGGTCTCCCACATGGGTGCAGGGGCCCAAGGACTTGGGCCATCTTCTACTGCTTTCCCAGGCCACAGCAGAGAGCTGGATCAGAAGTGGAGCAGCCAGGTCTCGAATCAGCGCCCATATGGGATGCCAGCACTTCAGGCCAGGGCATTAACCCACTGAGCCACAGCATGGCCCTGAAAATTACTCTTAACAAAAGCCTGCTCTAACTGTGCTGTACAAGAATCATACTTGCTCCCATATGGGTGCCAGTTCCAGACCTGGCTGCTCTACTTCCAATCCAGCTCCCTGCCATGTCCTGGGAAAGCAGTAGAAGATGGCCCAAATGCTTGGGTCCCTGCACCCATGAGGGAGAACTGGAAGAAGTTCCTGCCTCCTGGCTTCAGATTGGCCCAGCTCAAGCTATTGTGGCCATTTGGGGAGTGAACCAGTAGATGGAAGACCTTTCTCTCTGTCTCTGTCTCTCTGTCTCTGTCTCTCTCTCTCTCTGTCTATAATTCTTTCTAAAATACAAAAATAAAATCTTTAAAGAAAAAAAATCACCCACCACTTGGGAGCCAAGTGGTCCTTTCAGAAAATACTGCACTGAAGAAGGGGCTTGCATTTTATTAAGCAAAAAGGCACACAGTTTTAACGAGAAGTTCAAAAACCACTGAGCCTACAAAGGTTTTATTTGCTCTACTGGAAGTTAGGAACAGATTGGTAAATGGCATATAAGCTTTATTTTAAAATAATAATAAAGTAAATGAGCTAAAAATAATCATGGTGCACTAAAAGGAAGAATCATCTTTAAAGGAACTAAAGATCAATAAAATCGGTAAAATATATTATTTTATAGAAATAAATATATTTAACCTGATTAAAAACCATCAAGGCACTTATCTAGTTTTTTTTTCTCACTCCTAGTATGGTAAGTTCAGTACAGCTGAACCAGAAATATTACAGTGATTCTTATTTTTAAGTTTTATTTATTTTATTTGAAATGAGCAAGAGAGAGACAGAGAGGGAGGCAGACAGAGAGAGACAGAGGAGATCTTCCATTCATAGGTTTACTCTCCAAATGCTCATACTAGCCAAGGGTGGGCCAGACGAAAGCTGTAAGCAAGAAACACTATCCAACTTTCCCACGTGAGCAGAAGGGATCCAAGTACCAGAGCTATCATCTACTGCCTCCCAAGGTGCACATCAGCAGGAAGCTGGAGTGGAAGCAAACTCAAGATTTGAACCCAGGTACTCCAATATGGGATGCAGGCATCCCAAGCAAAAGCTTAATCTGCTAAGTCACAAACACCTGGCCCTGATGACGACTTTGAAAAGTTAGAGAAAGCATACCAAAATAATCAAGTTAAAGAAACAGAGGGGCAGGCATTGTAGTTCAGAGGCTTAAGTAGCCACATAGAATGCCAGCGGCAGCTTCTTGCTAGTGCACCTGGGAGGCAGCAGATGATGGTCCATAGTACTCCACCTTGAACAGTGGAAAGAATAGCTAGAGAAAACGTCAACAATGAAATAGAAGGTTTGGGACCCGGAAGAACAACCATAAATCAACTACTCTTCACAGACTAAACAGCAGCAGAAGATACAACACTTCTGTGCATATGAGATATTCTGTAGGACAGACCAGATGCTAGATCACAAAACAAGGCTCAATAAATTTAAAAGGACTGCAAGAAAAGTATGCTCTCACCATGAATGAAATTAGAAATAAATTAAAAGGAGGAAATTTGAGACACTCATAAGTATGTAAAAAAGTAAACACAATTATAAGTAACCAATGGGACAAAGGAAAAAAAAATCACAGTAAAATTAAAACTTTAAAATGAACAAAAATTAAAACATGAACACACCAAAACTGAGGGATGCAGCAAAAGTTGTACCCAGAGAGAAATACAACTACAAGTGCTATATTAAAATGCAAGAACAATCTCCAATCAATAACCTAATCATCTACCCTAAGAAATAAAAAGCAAAACTCGACCTGAAGAAAACAGGAAGCATTAAAGCAAAGATCAACAGAGAACAAAAAAGTAATTTAAAAAACAAAGTTGTTTACAGGAGTACCCCCCTTGTCTGCAGGGGATAAGTTCTAAAATCTCCAGTGGATGCCTACAATCATGGATAATAAGGAACCCCATTACATTCATAGGTTATAGTATTTCTTATACATACTAACACATATGATAAAATTTAATTTATAGACTAGACACACTAAGAGATAGGTAGAAAGTTATAACAATACAATAAAACTATCAGCATCACCACTCTTGCACTTTGGGGCCATTATTAAGTAAAAGCATTACTTGAACACAAGCACTGTGATAAACAGTTGAGATAGCTACTAATTAACAGATGGAGGGTGCATACAGCATGAACATGCTGGACAAATCGGTAATTCATATCCTGGGAAGAATGGAGGAGTATACCAAGAGATCTCATCATGCTACTCAGAGTAATATACAAATTAAAACTTATGGGGGCCAGTCCCGTGGTATAGCAGGTGAAGCCACTGCCTGTAGAGCCAGCATTCCATCTGGGCGCTGGTTCAAGTCCCAACTGCTCCACTTCCGATCCAACCCTCTGTTATGGCCTGGGAAAGCAGTGGAAGATGGCCTGAGTCCTTGGGGCTCTGCACCATTGTGGAAGACCCAGAGGAAGATCCTGGCTACTAATCAGTGCAGCACTGGCTGTTGCAGCCACCTGGGGAGTGAACCAGCGGATGGAAGACCTCTCTCTCTCTGCCTCTGCCTTTCTATAACTCTGCCTTTCAAATAAATTAATCTTAAAAAGACCCAACAACATATGAATTCATTATTCATTATTCATTATTTCCGGAATTTTCCACTTAATATTTTCATTACAGCTTGGGGAGTGAGCCAGTAGATGGAGTATCTGTGTGTGTCATCTCTGCTTTTCAAATAAAAGTAAATAAATTGATGGAACAATTTGATAGGTTTATTTTTCCATGTTATCAGGTAAACAATTCCTTATCAAAAGGCAGTATGGTTCTATTGCTAAACATACAAAGCTTTCAAAATGTAAGCATCCAGTAAATGTAATCATTTTTAATGAACTATGTACATCGCAAAACAAATAATGATTTGCCAATAAAATCAGAAAGATAGCTCAGCAGGTTAAGTTGTCATTTGGGACATCTGCATCCCACAGTGGGAAAGGCCAGTTTGAGTCACAGTTCCTGTTTCGGATTCAGTTTCCTTCTAACAAGTGTGAGAAGACAGCAAATGATAGCCAAAGTATTTGGGTGTCGACAATGCATGTGGGAGACCCATATGGAGTTCTTGACTCCTGGCTTTGCCCAGGCCCAGCCCTAGCTGTTGCATTCAACTAGGGAGTGAATCAGCAGATGGAGATCTGTCTCCCTCTCTGTTTATTTATTCAAACAAATAAATCCTAAAAACAAAAAACTGGCAAGACTATAACTACAAACATAACAGATAAGAAGGGCTTACTGGATTAAATATTCTCAATATAAATTACATGCATAAAAATGACAAATTTATTTTCCTCCTGAATTCATTCCTACATTATATTTATTCTGACAACATTGTATAAAACAAGTCGTTAACAAACTTTCCCAAACAGAAAGTTTAAACATGAGCTGAATTTCTTAAACAAGTACTAACAAAGTATATATTGGCCTACAAGATACAAACACACATTCATACACACATTTTGTGGGTAACACATTTAGGCAAAGCTGTATTATACTGTAGTAAAATACCCCAGGACCTCACAGAGCTTTTCATATATTAATTTGTACAGATAAGCTCCATCAGGGATACTTTTTGAATGTTTGTGAATTCTACTTTTTTTTTGTTAAAGGATGTATTTAATTTATTTGAAAGATAGAGTTATAGAGACAGAGAGAGAGAGGGAGGGAGGGAGATCTTCCATCTGCTGGTTCACTCCCCAAAAGGCCACAACAGCCAGGGCTGAACAAGAGTGAAGCCAGGAGCCAGGAGCTTCATCCAGGTCTCCCACACAGATGCAAGGGCCCAAGCCTTCGGACATCTTCTGACTGCTTTCCCAGGCACATTAGCAGGAAACTGGATGGGAAGTGGAGGCAGCTAGGATTCAAACTGGCACCTACATGGGATGTCAGAATTGCTGGCAGTGCTTTATCCTCTATGCCACAAAGCAGGCACCTAAACATTTTTTTTTTTTTTGTCTTTTGTAAAATTTTATTTGAGAAAAAGAGTTACATAGAGGCAGAGACAGAGGCAGAGGCAGAGAGAGAGAGAGAGAGAGAGAGAGAGATCTTCAATCTGCTGGTTCACTTCACATGGCCAAAACAGTCATGGCTGGACCAGGCAGGAGCCAGGAACTAGCAGCTTCTTCCAGGTCTCCTATGTGGGTGCAGAGCCCAATGCTTTCCCAGGTACATTAGTAGGGAGCTGGATTGGTAGTGGAGCAGCCATGTCTCAAACCAGTGCCCATACAGGATGCTGACATTGCAGTCAGCAACTTTACCACCACCCCACAGCGCCATCTCCTCTCCACTTTTTTAAAGGCTTCTGAAATTGGATTCATAATATACTATGATTTTGGAAAATATTAATGAGAGGGATCTTAAGTAGGTCCTAACAATAAGATGTTAGGATACAGGAAATAATAATTCATATTTATGATGGATCCAAAGTACTTTAGTATAAAATGAGTTGCAGTCACTCCAGACTCACAGCATCCAAAACATAATCCGTAAATGCGACAATAGGTATCTCAATGTCAAGATTTAAAATGGAAAACACAGGCCGGTGCCGCGGCTCACTAGGCTAATCCTCCGCCTTGCGGCGCTGGCACACCAGGTTCTAGTCCCGGTCGGGGCACCGGATTCTGTCCCGGTTGCCCCTCTTCCAGGCCAACTCTCTGCTGTGATCAGGGAGTGCAGTGGAGGATGGCCCAAGTCCTTGGGCCCTGCACCCCATGGGAGACCAGGAGAAGCTCCTGGCTCCTGGCTTCAGATCAGCGCAATGCGCCGGCCGCAGCGCGCCGGCCACGGCGGCCATTGGAGGGTGAACCAACAGCAAAGGAAGACCTTTCTCTTTGTCTCTCTCTCACTATCCACTCTGCCTGTCAAAAAAAAAAAAAAAAAGGAAAACACAATGGGGCTGACACTGTGGCACTGTGGGCTAAGTCTCCACCTGAGATGCTGGAATCTCATATGGGTGCAGGTTCTAGTCCCAGCTGATCCTCTTCCAATCCAGCTCTCGCATTTGGCCTGGGAAAGCAGTGGAAGATGGCCCAGTGCTCAGGCCTCTGCACTGGCGTGGGAGACCCAAAAGAAGCTCCGGGCTTTGGATCATCTCAGCTCCGGCAGTGGCGGCCATTTGAGGAGTGAACCAGAGGATGGAAGACTTTTCTCTCTCTCACTTTCACTGTCTTTAACTGTCTTTTATCTCTCAAATAAATAAAATATTTAAAAAAATCAAAATATAAAATATCATCGGTAGTATTTTTTTCTATTTAAGTAGCAAAGTCATAAGGTATTTACAAATTAATGATGCCTAGAACTAAATTAGATTTTATATATTCTCTAAAATATCTTTATAAATAAAAATTCTATATTTATGGCAGGACAAGGGCAAAGGAAAAACACACCATTTTGGGATGAGCCTGGTAAGTGAAAATATAAAAACACCAATCTATGTTCCAAGACTTTTTTTTTTCACTAAATCAATTTTTAAACTTACAAGAAAACTTGTAAATTTAACAAATACGAAATATATTTACAATCACTTACCATTGTGTCAGAGTTAAGAATCTGTCTCATAAATTCTAAAAATGAAGATGCAAGTTCTCCTGTGTCCTTACTAAATGTGCTGATAACTCGTTTCAGTAAGCTATGCAGAGCACTACTGTTTTTTCGTAAAGAGCTGTAAATAAACAGGAGACAGCAGCCTAAGTATGGGCACATAAAACAAGTAGGAGAAACGAACCATCTCAATTCAAAAAAATTTTGACAATTTTTAAAAATGTAAAAATAGCTTTCGTATGTTCATAGATACAATGTAACAAAGCAATATGTACAGCTACCAGTCCCTTTTAAAACTAAGCTTCAAGTTCTTAATAAAGTTAAAAGGTTTTACCTAGAGAACAAATTTATAAAACTCATCAGGAAAAACTCACCAGTTCTCTATTCTTTAAGATTTTCATAACCTGAGAATTTTGGAAAAAAATATTTATTTGTATTCAAGAGAAAGACAGGGCCAGCTTTGTAGCAGAGTAAGTAAGGCCACCACCTGAGACACTAGCATTCCATTTGGGTGCTGGTCATGTCAAAGCTGCTCCACTTTTTTATAAATATGAGCTTCTTCTAGGTCTCCCACATGGGTACAGAGGCCCAAGAACCTGCACCATCTTCCACTGCTTTCCCAGGAACGTTAACAGGGAGCTGGATCGGAAGTGGAGCATCCAGGACTTGAACTGGTGCCCATATGGGATGCTGGCACTGCAGGTGGAGGCTTAACCTTCTTTGCCACAGCACTGGTCCTTGCTCCACTTCTGATCAGGCTCCTTGCCAAGGTGCCAGGAAAAATGCGGAGGATGGCCCATGTGGGAGACCCAGATGAAGCTCCTGGCTTTGGTCTGGTCCAGTGCTGGCCACTGTGGCCATCTGGGGAGTGAACCAGATGATAAAAGATTCTCTCACTGACTGACTGTTTCTCTCTAACTCTCTGAAAATTAAAATAATGCAGACAGAAGAAGACAGAGAGATCTTCCATCCACTGATTCACTCCTCAAATATCCACAGCAACTGAGGCAGTGCAAGGCCAGAGTCAAGAGGCAGGAACTCTACCCAAGTCTCCCACATAGGTGGCAGGGACCCAATAACTTGAGCCATCACCTGCTGCCTCCCAAGTGTGCATTAGAAGGAAACTGGAATTGGCAGCAGACTTGGGACTGAAACCCAGGCATTAAAATATGGGATGCAGGTGTTCCAAGCAGGATCGAGTCATACACAGAGAGGAAGAGACAGAGAGAAAGGGAGACCTTCCATCCGCTGGTTCACTCCCCAGTCGGTTACAATGTCTTTGGCTGGACCAGTCTGAAGCCAAGAGTCAGGAGCTTCTTCCAGGTCTCCCATGTGGGTACAGGGGCTCAATGATTTGGGCTATCCTCTGCTGCTTTCCCAGGCACATTAGCAGGGAGCTGGATTGAAAGTGGAGCGTCCATATGGGATGTCAGCACTGCAAATAGCTGTTTAACCCACTGTGCCACAACAATGCCCATCCTCAGGCTGGATCTTAACCATTGTAAATGCCCCTCACCTAAGAACTTTTTAACTCAAGGAAGTTACCGTTGTCTCGCAAGCCTGCTCAGGAAACCTAACTTGCATAATTACAAAGAGCAATTATCCTTGTTAATACTCTAATCTGGGCCGGCGCCACGGCTCACTAGGCTAATCCTCCACCTGTGGCGCTGGTACTCTGGGTTCTAGTCCCAGTTGCTCCTCTTCTGGTCCAGCTCTCTGCTGTGGCCCGGGAAGGCAGTGGAGGATGGCCCAAGTGTTTGGGTCCTGCACCCGCATGGGAGACCAGGAGAAGCACCTGGCTCCTGGCTTTGGATCAGTGTGGTGCGCTGGCTGTAACAACCATTTGGAGGGGTGAACCAACGGAAGGAAGACCTTTATCTTGCACTGTCTAACTCTGCCTGTCAAAAAAAAAAAATAATAATAATCTGACACAAAGAAATCAAGGGTCTATAGCACAGGTCAGTAAACTGTAAAGAACCAGATGCTTTGCAGGCTATTCATAGCTCAGTTTGTTTATCTCTTATACACAACAGCAGTCTTAGTAAAAGTAAAAAAAAGTAAAAGTAGTTTTAGCACACAAATGACTTAATCTTCTTTTTTTTGGGGGAGGGGGGTGGACAGGCAGAGTGGACAGTGAGAGAGAGACAGAAAGAAAGGTCTTCCTTTGCTGTTGGTTCACCCTCCAATGGCCGCCACGGCCGGCGCATTGCGCTAATCCGAAGCCAGGAGCCAGGCGCTTCTCCTGGTCTCCCATGCAGGTGCAGGACCCAAGCACTTGGGCCATCTTCCACTGCACTCCCGGGCCACAGCAGAGAGCTGGCCTGGAAGAGGGGCAACCGGGACAGAATCCAGCACCCCGACCGGGACTAGAACCCGGTGTGCCAGCGCCGCAGGCGGAGGATTAGCCTATTGAGCCGTAGCGCCAGCCAACAAATGACTTAATCTTAACAGAACTTTCTTTACAAAAATTGGCAACATACTGAATATCCCCAGTAGACCAGCTTGCCAATTCTAATACACAGATTTCAGAACAAGAAATAATCATCAATTGCTATTTATTTAAGTATATATAGTTATAAATAAATTTAAGTACATATTTATATATAAATATGTATAAAACCTTTATAATAGTCTTATTTAAATTATTCTATGCATTATATGGTTCCTCTAGTATTCAGCTATGTCTCTTAAGATATAATTAGCCAAAATACAAATAACTGTATTATATATTACATAAATACAATATAAAATAATATTAACACTATACATGTTATATACATGTGTTTGTTTTTGGAAAATGTAGTTGGCTCCTGAGATGTTTTTGCAGTAAGACTTTGGTAAAGCAATACAAAAAGGATAAAAATTAAGATTCTAGCTCTTGAAAACTTTATAGCATAATAAAATGTAAACATACAAGAGGAATGAGACTGAATACAAAGGTAATATTGTTATGAGAAAAAGGATAGTGGGGAGCACTTTAGCTCAGCTTGCAACACCAGCATCCCATGTCGGAGCTCCAGTTCAAGTCCCAGCTCCTTTACTTCCAATCCAGATCCCTGATAATGTGCCAAGGAAACCAAAAGATGTCCCAAGTACTTGTGCCCCTGATACCAATGTGGATGGAATTCCAGGCTCTTGGCTTCACCCTCAGTCATTGTGCCCCATTTGGGAAGTAAACCATCAAATGGAAGGTATCTCTTAATATCTCCATCTCTTGATTTCTCTCCCTCCCTAGCAAATGGAAGATATTTCCCAATACCTAACTCTGCCTATCAAATAAATAAATACACCTTAAAAAACAAAACAAAAAAGAGGCACAGCAGGTTAAACCACCACCTACAATGTCACATCAAAGCTCCTGGGTCCTGGTTTCAGCCTGAGCTTTGCAGTCAACTGGGGAATCAATCAGCAGATGGAAGATCTCCCTGACTCTAACTCTGTCTTTCAAATAAATAAATAAATCTTTTAAAAAATGCAATCTTAAAAAGAGGAAAAGCATGGGTTCAATTAGACTACACCAATTACTAGTCTCTACAAACAACTTTAAGCAACAGAGTCATACTTACACAATTAACCAAAAACTGGAGCCCAATACATACCTATCAGAAGATCTAATGAGGAGTCAGCATTGCAGTGCAGCGGGTTAAGCCACCACCTGCAATGCCAGCGTCCTATATGGGCACTGGTTTAAGTCCCAGCTGCTCCACTTCCAATCCAGCTCTTTGCTAAAGGCCTGGGAAAAGCACCAGAAGATGTCCCAAGGCTTTGGCCCCTGCCATCCACATGGGAGACCCAGATGAAGCTCCTGGCTATCTGCTTCAGCCTGTCCCCCACCTCCCCACCCCCCGACAAAACCTTTTATTTAAGGAATACAAACTTTATGTATTTCATAAATACAACTTTAGGAATACAGTAATTCTTCCCACCATACCAGCCCTCCCACCCCTCTTCCTCCTCCCTCTCCTATTCCCATTTTTATTTTTTACTAGGATCTATTTTCAATTAACTTTATATACATATGATTAACTCTATACTAAGTAGAGTTAATTCAGCCTGTCTTAGCCCCAGCTGTTGCAGCCACTTGAAGAATAAACCAGAGGATGGAAGTGTGCTCGCTCGCTCGCTCTCTTCTCTCTCTCTCCCTGTCTCTCCCTCTCTAACTCTGATTTTCTAAAAAACAGATATATATTGAAGAAACAAAAAAAAGTTCTAATGAAAAACTGACAATACCAAGTTCTGGTAAAGATGAGTAACAAGTGGGACTCGAACACATTGTTAATAGGGATGTAAAAGCAGACTGGCTATTTCTGGTAAGAAACACATACCTACCACATGACTCATCCTAGGGGCCCAAAATCATTCCTAGGTGTCTACCCCAGAAAAATGGAAACTTAAGTTCACATCAAAATCTATGTGCAGGAGCCGGCACTGTGGCATAGTGGATAAAGCTGCCACTTGCATCTTTTACAAAATAAAAGTTTCTTAGAATGACACATGTTCATGTTCCTTTATGTCAAAGAAAAAGAAAAGTTGATTTTACTTTGTGAAACCACCATTGTCTGGCTATTAGGAGTTAACAAAGGCATAAAAGAAAAAGAAAATGACTTCAGGGCTGTTACCATGGCATAGTGGACTAAGCCTCTGTCTGCGGCTCCCGGATCCCATATGGGTGCTGGTTCAAGTTCCGACTGCTCCTCTTCCTATCCAGCTCTCCACTATGGCCCAAGTGCTTAGGCCCCTGCACCCACATGGGAGATCAGGAAGCAGCTCCTGGCTTTGAAACAGCTCAGCTCCAGCCATTGTGGCCATCTGGGGAGGGAACCAGCAGGTGGAAGACCTCTCTGTCTTTCCCTCCCTATAACTCTACTTCTCAAATAAATAAATAAAAAATCTTAAAGAAAGAAAGAAAATGCCTCCAGAGAATTCCTCAAGTCTCCTTTTAACATTCTTCTGCTTAGCCTTAGCAACATACTCATATTAGAAGAAATAAACGCCTACATAGCCCTAACTCCAAGACAAGCTAGATGTCATCTATAAAAGACAAATTAACCAACCTGATTCTCTAATCCTCTGTACCAGGATATCCTCTGATTAATAAGACTGCCTGATTTGGGAAATGAATCAACAGATGAAAGATATTTCTCCCTTCTCTTTTTCTCTTTACTTTGTCACTCTGCCTTTTAAGCTGGAGAAAACAAAGTTTCTGGAGCTGGCACTATGGCACAATAGGCTAAGCCTCTGCCTGAGGCACCGGCATCCCATATGGGTACCAGTTTGTGTCCTAACTGCTCCACTTCAGATCTAGCTCTGTGCTATGGCCTGATAAAGCAGCAGAAGATGGCCCAAGTCCTTGGGCTCCTAAACCTAAGTGGGAGACTCAGAAGAAGCTCCTGGATTCTGGCTTCCAATCAGCCCAGCTCTGGTCCTTACAGCCACTTGGGGAGTGAATCAGCAGATGGAAGATCTCTCTCTCTCTCTCTTACTCTGTCTCTCTGCCTTTGAAATAAGTAAATAAATCTTAAAAAAAAAAAAAAAAAAAAACTATGTGCAAATATGCTTAACACTTTTATTACTAACTGCCCAAAGTTAGAAACAATGTGGCCTGCTAGAATATGACTCACCAATAAAAAAGATTCTATCACCACCATAACATTTCACTAATGAATCTTTTTCTATAAATACAAAATTAACTCATGAATGAAACTACACCTTCAACTTTCTACAATAGGTAGGAATTAATTAATTTGGGGTGATGACAGTGAAAAAAATCAAATCTCAGAATATATTAAATTAGATAAAAAGTTACCTTTTTAAATGAAATAATCCATAATCATGCTCTGCAAGAAACATCATCGTTCTGACACATGTCAGTAAACAGTTGTAGCTGCTCTCAGAGTGAGCCAGTGTAGCCAGCAGACAGTCACAGATTGAGGCCATCAGCTCTTTGTTTGGTAGAGAATTGGAGAGCTGCTCCAACTCAGAAATAGAACCATCAGATGAGCTTGGCAAAATAAGTGCAATGTCCTGTGAGGGTAGGAAGGTTGTGGGGAAAAACAGAATTCTTATATGAAAATCACCATCACTTAGCACCTTTATATCAGAACACAGCGATTAATAATTATCTCATTCAAACACTATTATATGCCCATCCAAACATAAATTCAGACACATTAAGAACAAAGGAGTCATTTTACCCTTTTGTAAAAGTTAACAAAAATACACACCTAAAAGAATACTTACATATTTTACTACTTTAAAAGTAATATCTTACAAGGTTTTTTTTTCTTTCTATATTATACCATATATTATATTTTCAGATGCTTAAACTTAAAAAAGTTTAGGATGACCAAATCTCTTACCAGAGTACTGGTTCAAGTCCCAGTTACCCTGCTTCTGATTCATCTCTCTGCTAATGCCCTTGAGAAGAAGTGGATGATGGCTCAAGTACTTGAGTTCCTACCATCCACATGAGAGACCCAGACAGAGTTCCTAACTCTTGGTTTCAGCCTAGCCCAGCCCCAGCTGTTACAGCCTTTGGAGGGAATGAGAAGACAGATAGAAGATCTCTGTTTCTCCTTCTCTTCCTGTCACTCTACTTTTCAACTTTGGCCCACTCTAGGAAACTTTCAATAAACATATCAATACTGGAATTTAAAAAAAAGGGGGGGGGGATGGAGCAAATGAATATTATAGCAGTCTTCCAATTAAATACATGCCTCTACTTTTTAAAATTCAAGTATTATACAATCCTAAGCAAGTTTAGCGAACACTAATTATAAAAACTCCCACTATTCCTCTTATACAAGTAAGATTTCACAGGAGCATTGTTTTGTTATGTTTCATCATCTTTAATTACTTAAAAATACTGCAAACCATTATTCAATTTCTCCTAAAACTACAAAAAAATGTGAATAAGAAAACAGAAACGTAACAGTCTGAACAGAGTTCCAGATGAGGTCTGTGTCGATATGGCAGTTAGAACACATTAGTGCTATTCAGTACACTCATCCATCCTGATATAGGCTATGTAAGATTTACCAACCACTGAAGTATACAGATACAAGGATTTAAAATATTCTTCCTATCAGGCCCAAAAATTATTTTCTACCAGGTCACCCTTTTGTGAAAACAAGTCACCAAAAAAAAAAAGTTCCTTCTTGAGTCTTAAATGTAAGCAGACTGGACATACATGCTGCTAGAAAAAGATATTTATCCAAAATGAGCTTCTATTAAAAAAATATTCTGGGGGCTGGTGTGACACAGGTTAAGCTGCCACTTGAGATGCCAGCATCCCATATCGGATGTGCTGCTTCAAGTCTTGGATGCTTTATTTCCAATCTAGCTTCCTGCTAATGTGCCTGGGAAAGCAATGAATAATGGTCCAAATTCTCTGGCTCCTGCCACCCATTGGGAGACCAGCTTAAGAGCTGGCTTCTGTCTGGCCAAGATTTTGCTGTAGCACATGTCTGGGAAGGGAAACAGTGGATAGAAGATATTCTCTCTCTACTCTACGTTGCTCTGCTCTTTAAAGGTTAAGCGCCATCTGCAGTGCTAGCATCCCATATGGGTGATGGCTCTAATCTTGGATGCTCCACTTTCATTCTAGCTCCCTGCTAATGTGCCAATGCCCAAGTGCATGGGCCCCTGCACCCATGTGGGAGACCCGGATGAAATTCCTGGCTCCTAGCTTCAGCCTGGCCAAGGTCTGGCCACTGGGGCCATTTGAGGAATGAACCAGCAAATGGTTCTCTCTGTAACTCTGACTTCCAAATAATGAATATTTTTTTAAAAAAGAGCAAAATTATATATAATAGAACAAATAAAAATACTAAAAGGAATAAAGTAGACTCTTTAATTAACACACAATTATTCTTATGTGTTTAAATTTAACTGAAAAGTGATCCCTGTTAAATATAAGAGTGGGAGTAAGAGAGGGAGGAGATGTCCAGTTCGGCTCAATCGGACTTACCCTTAATGGTAGAGTTAGAAACATGCCAGAGGATCCCAATTCAATCCCATCAAGGTGGCATGTACCAATGCCATTTCACTAGTCAAAGTGATCAGTTTCAGTTCATAATTGATCATAATGATAGGATTAAGTGTAAAAGGGATCACATAAACAACACTAGTGTCTACTAATAATAACTGATAGAATTAAAAGGAGAGAACAATCCAACATGGGAAGCAGGATACACAGCAGACTCATAGAATGGCAGATGTCCTAAACAGCACTCTGGCCTCAGAATCAGCCCTTAAGGCATTCGAATCTGGCTGAAGAGCCCATGAGAGTATTTTAGACATGGAAAGCCAAGACACTGTGGCAAAAAAAAAACACACACACACACACACACACAAAACCCTAAATGAAGGATCTCTGGGAGTGAGAGCCCAGTGGAAAGCACGGGCCATCAAAGAAGGAGGTACCTTGCTCTGAAGGGAGGAGAGAACTTTCACATTGACTATGGCCTTTTCTAAATAAGATCAGAGGTGGCAAACTCGAGAGGCTTCCATAGCCTTGGCAACTCATGACAAGAGCCTCGGGGGAATACCGACGTCATAAATAAGAGTGTCAATTGTTAAATCAACAACAGGAGTCACTGTGCACTTACTCCCCATGCAGGATCTCTGTCCTTAATATGTTGTATTATGTGAATTAACGGTATAACTAGTACTCAAACAGTACTTTATACTTTATTTCTGTGTGGGTTCAAACTGTTGAAATCTTTACTTAGTATTTACTAAATTGATCTTCTGTATATAAAGATAATTGAAAATGAATCTGATGTGAATAGGATGGGAGAGGGAGTTGGAGAATGGATGGTTGTGGGTGGGAGGGAGGTTATGGGCAGAAAAAGCTGCTATAATCCAAAAGTTGTACTTTGGAAATTTATATTTACTAAGTAACAGTTTTAAAAAATTACATATAATATATAATATAATATAATATAAAATATAATATAACATATTTTTTGCCTGGAAAAATTATATCTGATAACCAGTCAGCAGGAGCACACTGATACACTAAAGTGCCACAAGATATAGTAATCTTCAAAGATTCCAACCACAATGGGCTTTAAAATTCTCATTAACTCATGAATCTGGAATTCAATGATACAGACAGCAGGAAACAATACTGTTAACCAACAAACTATGTGCAGAGTAACCTAAAATACACTAAAACTGTAGAGAACATAAAGTCAACAGGAGAGTGTTATATTAATTCAATCAATCACAAGGTTATAAAATTCAAGAATGACTTGGTGTAAGATATTACTGGAAGGAAAATGAAAATAGTAGATATAACCAACCTGAAAAAAATACAGAAGCAGTGGCAGATAAAGCAAATACCCGATATCATAATGAGGAAAAAAACTTTACAGAAAAACCTGTGAAACACTAACCCAAAGAAATAAAGCAATATGGGGTCAGGGTCATGGTGAAGTGGGTAAACCTGCCACTCACAACACTGGCATTCCACATGGGTGCCAGTTCCAAGTCCCAGTTGCTCCACTTCTGATCCATCTCCCTGCTAATGGCTTGGGGAAAGCAGTGGAAGATGGTTCAAGTGTTTGGGCACCTCACATGGGAGACCTGGAAGAAGTACCTGGCACCTGGCCCCTGGCTCCGGCCCAGCCCAGCCCCAACCACTGTTGCTGACTTTCAAATAAATAAATAAATTTTTTTAAAAGAAAAAATGAAATAAAGCACCAAACTATTTACTATTCCTTCACTAGTCAAATTTATCTCCTTAAACAAAAGCAGAAGTAATTGCTAAGATTTATATCAGAGGCGCTTGAAAACACAAACACACACAGATTTCATAAAATAACTATATATACCTGGTCACAGAGAGATTGCAAAATCGATGTGATGTATTCAACACACTGCTGGCGAATAACACTGTCTCCAGGAGACCGAACCAAAGCTAAAAGATCTTGGAAAATCTCTGCATATCTTTCATCACCTTTAATAGTCCCATTAATTAGATGCAAAATAGCTAATTTACAAGCTTTGTGTGAAGCCAGAGCATCAAGAAGAGCAAGCAACCTGGTAGTTTGGCTAGTATACTGTTTTTCTTTATCTTCTGAAGTGCTGAAATAAAATCAACAAATTTAGTAAACAAAGTTCTGGATTTTAAGGCATTGTTTAATACTTATTATTCAATATATACCAGCTTAATGCATTTCAAATAAGATTTACAAACCACTGAAGTATACAGATATATTCATTCCTTGAATATAATGACAACTTCCCTGGAATTTTATAATTATTATAAAATTTTATAAATTCAGGTTTTTAATAAATTCAAAGCTTCTTTATACTTCACCTTTCAAACACTCAAAAGACTTCAAGGTATCTTGTATGTAAAAGGATGAGGTAAATCTTCCTAATTAAAATAAATCTACAAAAATTCATACATACATGTATGTATATGTGTATATTTATATGAATACATATTATCTGGGCATTTTAAATCCTAGTTTCCAAATTCCAAATTCCAAAAAAGTTTATGTGTCAAGAATAACCTGAAGAAAATGTTTTAATGCAAAATGAAAATACCTTTGCAAGTCTTCTACAATCAAATCCAACACAGTTCTCATAATCAGAAGTGCAGTTGGTGAGGCAAGGTCACACAATTGAACACAAATACGCCGTAACATATGTTGAATGGGCTGGCAAGTTGTGCCAGAGAAAGAGCGAACTATTTCTTGGAGCAACTTTGCTTGAACATGAAGGTGCATGCTCCACAATTTTCGGGTGTTGAGTGCCACTGATATATCATGTGGCTCAATAACCTGTTAAAAAAGTATAATGTGTGTATACATAGATTTTTAATATTTATTTATAGTCACAAAAGCTGTTCAGGGAGAACTGTTGTAAAAAGAATATCATTTCTACATGCTTTTAACATCTGATTTTCTATCATATAATTAAACATTTGCTTGAATTCAATGAGTCTAAAAAAATCTTAATGTTGTTAGATCAGCAGTCAGTTGAGCAGAGTCCACTGGTGGAGCAACCTAGTTACTGGCACATCTAACACACGGTAAACGGGGGGAAAAAGGATTTAAAGTAACAGAAATACGTGAATACAATTATACATAACAGCACAAAACTCACTTTAACATAAAAATTTATGTAAAATGTTACCCCCATATTTCATCAATGACCAACTAGCTTCAGTTTTATCTCACCTTCATCCAGTTATTTTTATGTCTTTTCTGGAAGAGGAGGATGAGGGTTTTTGTTTTTTAACAAAACCACTGGCTCTTAAAAAAGTATTACCGCAGTCATTTATAAGATGCATGTTATATGGAAGTGATACCTGAGTTGTTTGCATGGGCAATGGAAGAGGCAGCAGCTCTGAAAGAAGTATGAGTCCAGAAAAAAATCCTTCAGGAACTTTCAAGATTGAAGAAAGAACTTCTTTTAACATTAAAGACCAAGTATTATTGGCCAGTGTCTCTTCAGAGATAGTGAGTTTTTCATTAACTCCTTGTGTAAAAGTCAGTAAAATATCAATGATATCATTCTGAATTTTCTGTTCATCACTATCCAAACGACCTGAGAGGGGGATAGAGCACAGGAGCATGTGTAAAGTAACAAGTGCTGAGGGAACACGCATGTCCTTAAACTCAAAGGATCCACCTCTCAGGAGTTCCGTTAACATTGTTTTAAGAAGAGTGAGTGTGCAGCGAGCCATTGAAATAGTAGTAACTCTGTGAAGAGTAGTGCCCATGTTGACATGGAGCCTCCAAGGCTGAGTCAGAATACTATTCAATTTTTGCAGAACCCGAATAAAGGTGTCCATTCCTTCTGCAGAAAAGAGCTGAATAACTGCAAGATTCCATTTCAGGTCTTTCTGTTGCCCTTTATATGGGATAAGAGGGGGGAAAAATTAATTACTTATATGTTAATGATTCAGAATTTCAACTTATTTAATAAATGATACTTATCTAGGTTTAAACAGTAGTTCTTAAAGTAGAATGGCCATATTACCTTCTACAGGAGGTGGTGGACAAGCCACATTACAGAGAACACGTAAGGCAGTGGTAAGGCCAACTCCTTCTGGGGTCATCAAGTTATCAATATTCTTTAAAAATAAAAATGAGCACAAAATTTAATTTGACAATATCCATCAAAGAAAATTCCAAACAATGCATTACTTAAAAATATGAGCTTTAAGTTAATTACATACAAAATTCTATATTTATTAAATACATTTAAAATATAATGAAGTTTCTAAAGCTAAAAAGGTTTATCAAGATTATTTGATCGCTGGCATACACTGTTCTATATGGGATACCACATTACTGCAACACCATCATCCCATATCAGAATGTGGGTTCAAGTTTCAGATGCTCAGCTTCTAACCTGGCTCTCTGCTAATGCACCTGGGAAAGCAGCAGAAAATGGCCCCACTGCTTGGACCCCCTCCATCCAGGTGTTTTGACCATTTGGGGAATGACCCAACAGATAAAAAGACCTCTCTTTCTCCTTTGCTCACTCTGCCTTTCAAGTAAATAAAAATAAACCTTTTTTTTTTTTAATTTAAAGTTTACTGCAGCATTTAAGTAACATTACAAAGTACTAAAACAAGGGCCAGCTTTTTGGTGTAGCTAGTGAAGTCGCCACCTGTGACTCTGGCATCCCATATGGGTGCCAGTTTGAGACTCCACTTTTCCACTTTTGATCCAGTTCCCTGCTAATGACCTGGGGAAGCAACAGAGGACAGCACAGGTGCTTGGGCCTCTACACCCACTGTAAGATCAGGACGAAGCTCCTGGCTCATGGCTTCAACCTGGCCCAGCCATAGCCATTGTAACCATCTGGGGAGTAAAATAACAAATGGAAGATCTCTCTCTTTGGCTCTCCCTCTCTCTCTGTAACTCTTTCAAAATGAAAAAAATGTTTTTATTTTAAAAAGTATTTAAACAAAGAACAGTTATTGCAGAAACACATGAAACTGTCTATTTTTTTATTTTATAAGGATTCATTTATTTGAAAGGCAGCGTTACAGAGGGAGAAAGACAGAGACAGAGAGAGAGAGAAAGTTACCATAAGAAAGTCTCACAAGGGTGAGACTGGGTCAGGATGAGGCCAGGAGGCACAAGCTTCTTCCATGTCTCTCACAAAGATGCAGGGGCCCAAGCATCTGGGCCATCCTCCAAAGCTTTCCCAGACACATAAACAGGGAGCTGGATCAGAAGTAGAGTACCCAGGACACAAATCAGCACCCACATGGGATGCCAGTGTCCAGAAGAGCAGCTTAATCCATTGTATCACAATGTCAGTCCTTACTACAGGACATTAACTGTACCTCTGGCTCAATAAAAAATGATATAATGGGCTGGCACTGTGGCATAGTGGGTAAAGCTGCTGCCTGCAGTGCTGGCATCCCATATGGGTGTCAACTACTCCATTTCCGATCCAGCTCTCTACTATTGCCTGGAAGGGCAGTGGAAGATGGCCCAAGTGCTTGGGCCCCTGACACCTACATGGGAGATGTAGGTGAAGCTTCTGATTTTCGTCTGGCCGAAACTGACCATTGCAGCCATCTGGGGAGTAAACCAGTAGATGAAGACCTATCTCTCTCTCTTTCTCTCTCTCTCTGCCTCTCTAATAAATACATAAATAAATCTTTAAAAAACAAACAACATAATGAAAAGTACTAGATGTCACTGGAGATAGAAAGCAAAACTATGACTACACCTCAGGAAGTAAAAGTATTTGTAGGAAGAGTAAAAAGATAACAAGGGGGCCGGCGCCGCGGCTCACTAGGCTAATCCTCCACCTTGCGGCGCCGGCACACAGGGTTCTATTCCCAGTCAGGGCGCCGGATTCTGTCCCGGTTGCCCCTCTTCCAGGCCAACTCTCTGCTGTGGCCAGGGAGTGCAGTGGAGGATGGCCCAAGTGCTTGGGCCTTGCACCCCATGGGAGACCAGGAGAAGAACCTGGCTCCTGCCATAGGATCAGCGCAGTGCGCCGGCCGCAGCGCGCCGGCCACGGTGGCCATTGGAGGGTGAACCAACGGCAAAGGAAGACCTTTCTCTCTGTCTCTCACTGTCCACTCTGCCTGTCAAAAAAAAAAAAAAAAGATAACAAGGGGGCCGGTGCTGTGGCATAGCGGGTAAAGCCACCGCCTCCAGTGCCAGCATCCCATATGGGTGCTGGTTGGAGCCTGGCTGCTCCACTTCCAATCTAGCTCTCTGCTATGGTCTGGAAAAGCAGTGGAAAGATGTCCTAAGTCCTTGGGCCCCTGCACCCACGTGGGAGACCAAGAAGCTCCTGGCTCCTGGCTTCGGATTGGTGCAGCTCCAACCACCGTGGCCAACTGAGGAGTTAACCAGTGGATGGAAGACCTCTCTTTCTCTGCCTCTCCTTCTCTCCCTGTGTAACTCTGACTTTCAAATAAATAAATAAATAACCCTTTAAAAAAAAAAGACAACAAGGTAGAGAAATCAAAGCACACAAATCTGAAGTAGAAAAACCTAAATACCACTTTGCTGTTAGGTTAGAATAGTTACAAATTAAACATACATAAATTACTTTAAAAACACACATTACAAACTATAATTCTAAGGCCAAGATGATTTAGTCATTGTCTTTCTCTTTTCCATTCCCTTTCTCTCTGACACAAACACACATATACAGGCTTATTTTTTCCATGAAAGAAGAGATAATTCAAGGTTCATTCTGCCCTTAAAACTTTGTATGTATCCAGGAGTACCTTTTACCCTTCTATTCTACACAATAGATTAATTAAGAAGCATGTGTAAAAAAAACAAACAAACAAAAAAAAGTGGAGCAGGTGTTGTAGCATACCAGGTAAAGCTGCCACCCGTGGCACCAGCATCCAATAGGGGCGCAAGTGCAAGTCCCAGATGCTCCACTTCTGACTGGGCTCCCTAATAATGGCCTGGGAAAAGCAGTATAGGACTGCCCAAGTACCTGGGCCCCTGCTACCCACATGGGAGACCAGGGAGAGCTTCTGGCATTTGGCTTTGGCCTGACCCAGCCCTGGCCACTGTGGCCATCTGGAGAGAGAACCAGCAGATGGAGGATCTCTGTCTCTCCTGCTGTCTCTGTAACTCTGACTTTCAAAGAAATATCTAAATCTTTGTAAAAAATATGAAACAATGAAGTGATATTACCACAATCTATATGATTTATATAGATTTAATTAATTTCAACTTGTATGCACTATTTCAACTAAAGATTTAATCATCCCAAATTAACAAAGAAAACTAGCCACCACTCAATAATTCAGAATTGGTCAAGGAATTTTCACTTAAATATTTTGAGTGAAATTCAACTGCATTAATAAAAGTTCAACTGAAAACTGTATGTTACATTATCCTAACATTTTAACTCTAAAACATTTTGTAAATGCTATCAGAGTGGTAAGTGAAACTATTCCCATTTCAGAGGAAAACTCAAAGTTCTGGTAGGGAAATACAGTATACACAGTTATATGCATGTGTGTTCACCTGCACATAAAACCATTTACATTTATATATCAATCCAAAGCTAAAAAGTCTAATAAATCAATCAAGAATACATAATTTCTGCATTATCTACAAACCTACTTTAAGGCAGTATCACTATACTCTACCAGATACTTTCACAGACTCAAAGCTCTTTGAAGTTTTGCTTACCTGCTTAACATACTCAATTAGGTTTGGGATGCAGTTAATTTCAAATCTAAGGTTTTTCAGAGGTTCAAGCCACTTGCCAAGTTCTTAAAAACAAAAGAAATAATTTATAGTATTTAAAAATAAAAGCCTTTGTAGCAAGAGAAGTAAAAGTTCTCCAAAGAAAAACACTACCAGATCTATAATGATTTCAACAACTTAAGTTTCATAAAAAGACGAATTGTGTCTACTTCTATAAGTAAGCTTTAAAATGAAACAGCATTGCTTCAAAAATAGGAAATGTTCGAATGCATGGGTTTCAAACCCAGCTCGACTTCCCATTCTAGCTCCTGTTAAAAAGCAACCTGGACAGCAGAATAATGGCTTAAGTACTTGGTCCCTGCCACCCATGTGAAAGACATGAACTGAGTTCGAGGCTCCCAGCTTTAGCCTGGCCCAGGCCCGGCTGGCAGACATTTGAAGAGTGAACCAGCAGATGGAAGACCTCTCTCCCTCTCTGTCTCTCCCTCTCTCTGTAACTCTGCCTTTCAAATAAATAAGTAAATCTTAAAAAAAAGTATTCATAATAATATTCTTTATCTTCCAATTTTGAGGACAGCACAAATGTATTAATCCACAAATAGATCTCTACAGTATATTTAGATAACGTAGTCTTTAGAAAAACATAGATAGTAAAACAGACACACAGGGAAAACTATACTCAAAATCAAACTTTTGAGCCTGTCTTTAAAATAACTTCCAGGGGGCCGGTATTGTGGCGTAGCGGGTAAAGCCACCGCTTGCAGTGCCAGCATCCCATATGGGCGCTGGTTCAAGTCCTAGCTGCCCCAATCCAGCTCTCTGCTATGGTCTGGGAAAGCAGTAGAGGATGGCCCAAGTGCTTGAGTCCCTGCACCCACATGGGAGACCCAGAGGAAGCTCTTGGCTCCTGGCTCTGGATTGGCCCAGCTCCGCCCATTGCGGCATCTGGGGAGTGATTCAGTGGATGGAAGATTGGAAGATCTCTCTTCTGCCTTTGCCTCTCTGTAACTTTCAAATAAATAAATTAACTAAAAAGAATTTAAAATAAAATAACTCTTCCACTTTGTTCACAAACTTCAACTAAACACCAATTTTTGTGACTTTCCAAAAAAGAGCACTTTTATACCTTTTTGTTTATATATTAAAATGTTTAAAAGTTTCACAAAATATCATCATAAAAGATAATTTCCAGGAAGTTAAAAACAGGATAGTAGGTATATTATCAAAACCTAATAATGCACTAATTACAAATATTCTTAAGTTCTTTCCTTTGTGTATCATAAATGCCTACTACAGTAAGTTCAGGTCCCATACCTTGCAGCTTAGCATTATTTTCATCTGCTTTACACAGCTTCAAGAGAGATGCTGCATGTTGTTCTAGCATTTGGACATCACTGGAAGACTGAACCACCACCAAAATAAGTATGCATGCATAATTATAAGCTACTGACTTCTTAGACTTGGAATCACTGAAACAAAACAAGGTCAATAAGTTTTGGGCATGAAAAGAATTTTTCACTAACATTTCTAAACATTTTTTTCTACTTAAACAGACCAAGGAAATTTACAGTGAAAGGTGAATAACTTACTGAAAACATTTTATAGCTCACATCCAGTTCACCTAAAAACACTACTTAATAGCATATAAAAGGGCAGGCATTGTGGTACAGCAAGTAAAGCCACTGTTTGGGACACCCAAACCCAATACTGGAGTGCCTGGGATGGAAACACCCTGGGAGGCAGATGGTGGTTCAAGTACTTAGTTCCCCCTACTACCCTACCACTCCATCGAAGACCCAGATGGAGTCTGAGGTTCCCAACTTCAGTCTGGTCCAGCTCCGGCTCTTGTAGGCATTTGGAGAGTGAACCAGTAGATGGGAAGATCTCTCTCTCACTGTTCTGCCTTTCAAATAAATAAGTCAATCTCTACAAAAAGTATATAAAAAGAAACACATATATTTCACAATGGAAAATACAATAAAACTCCACTAGGAAGTAAGATCAGCAGAACCATAAATAACAATACACACCTCATTAGCAATCAAAGACTAGAAAGTATATTTCATTGGTCTCCTTTAAAATAATTGTAAAGTCTGGATAAACAAGAACAAGTGTGATCATTTGCCTCTACAAAACCTTTAAGACAGATCTAGACATCTATCTTAACAGAAGCCACATCTGTTTGCCTTTCACAGGCCTCCTCCCAAAAAAGATTTGTCACTCAAGGAGTCATACCAAGTCCCCACTGTATTGGCAGTTACCTGGATGCCACTGCTTTGTGTGACATGAGCCAGGAAAAGGCTCTCTTCTCATATACTAAAACCCTGTGCCCTACTGGGCAGGCTCTTCAAAACTATTATCATTCTCAATTCCCCTCATCCAGTCAAAGCAATTCTGAAACCAGAGCACCACGAGTGGTTTAGAAGGCAAAGACACATGACAGCACTACTCTTAAGGTATGTTATTACTGTGCCTTAGGGCTCCCTCTACACAAACCAGAAGAGGTATTTAGAGGCAAGCTTCGTCAACACCAGGGGGGTAAAAGCTGCTTGAAGGTCCATTTCATCGCTTTACAGCTATATTTGATACATTAGAGTTTTCTGTCATTCTACTCCTTAATTACCAAGTTATGTGTTATGTCAAAAATAAGTATAGTTTTTATTTTCAAGGCAACCCCTTCTTTCAAGAAACTAGCCCATTAGTGACCTAGTTTTCTAACATAATATTTTAAGGAGTAAACAGAAAATTACCCTAAGGCTTCTTTGGAATAGTACTCCATTAGTGTAATAAGACTTTGGAGATTTTTCTCAAGACTGAAAACATGGCCAACAGCTGAACGTCCCACAGAATTAAAAGTAATCAAATAAAGATTGTGAAGGGTTCCCAAGAGATCTGAATGGTCAGTTTCTTCACTGGCTGTACAACGCTGAAAATGGCTGAACAGTTCTGTAATGCACTGTAATGTTTGTGTTGAGTCCTGTAGCCACAATGCAAATGCATCATCTATAACACCATCAGACTGGAGTCCTTCCTCTTCATCTTGATCATAAAGGTGACAGAGAGCTCGAATCAACAAATTCGTTGCTTCATATTCCGACATAAAAAAAAGAAGACCCTTCTGTGACTGTGCAAGAAACTTTAAAACATCTTTTGTGGCTTGCAGCACACCAGGGTGGGCACTTGTTACTGGAATTGACAGAAGCAAGGTAACCAGCTCCAAAAAATGATGGCTGTGAAGATACCTGCAGGAAAATCAATTGACATATGTCAAATCACTGTAACCCATTCTGCGTTTACTTAACATTTACTAGAAAGGAGACAGCTACTGGCTGTTTCACTTCTGATCCAGCTCCCTGCTAAAGTGCCTGGGAAAGCAGCAGAAGATAGTTCAAGTGCTTGGGTTCCTGCACCCATGTGGGAGATCTGGATGAAGCTCCTGGCCTCTGGCTTAATTATCAGCCTAGCTCCAGCCATTGCAGCCAACTCGCTCTCGCTCTCGCTCTCCCTCTCTGTCTGTCCCTCCCTCCCTCCCTCCCTCTCTTCCTCCTCTCTGTAACTCTGCTTTTCAAATAAATAAATAAATCTTTAAAAAAAAAAAAAAAAAAAAAAAAGAGGGGCCGGAGCTGTGGCGCAGCAGGTTAACACCCTGGCCTGAAGCACTGGCATCCCATATGGGCACCGGTTTGAGACCCTGCTGCCCCACCTCTGATCCAGCTCTCTACTGTGGCCTGGGAAAGCAGTGGAGAATGGCCCAAGTCCTTGGGGCCCTACACCCATGTGGGAGACCCACAGGAAGTTCCTGGCTCCTGGCTTTGGATCGGCTCAGCTCCAGCCATTGCGGCCGTCTGGAGAGTGAACCAGTGAATGGAAGACCTCTCTCTCTGTCTCTACCTCTCTCTGTAACTCTGTCTTTCAAATAAATAAAACAAATCTTTTAAAAAAATTTTTAAAAATATATATTCAAGAAAAGGTTCTGTGACGCTGTCTCCTAGCTAGTACTCAATGAATGTTCAAAAAATAAATTGACAAAGTTTCTCTTTCCAGAGTTAACCATGACCTTCAATTTCTGGGCTTTCTTTTCAGGATACTTTATCAAATGTTCCTTTTTCATCATGGTCCCTTCCCTATTCATTGCTTATGTATGTGAATCAGTGTATCCAGGAAAAATATAGCATATGCACTAAAGAAAAACCACACTATATTCTGATTTATTAGATTTGAATTAGAATCTCTAGGGGAAAAAAAAACTTTCAAATGATCAGGTTTTAGCAGTTGAATAATTAATATTACCACATACAGCACTCTTATCAAATCTAAGAATTATTCTGTAGTATATGTAATTTTAGAGAGAAAAGTCTCAATTTATCTAACACTCCAAAATATACACAAATGCTAATATACAATGTCTTTGAGCATTAGTTCCTTATTTTATGGATATCCTTTCTTACTAGAAGGCCCCCCAGGTATAAATTCTTCTAAGACCAAATTTTTCAGAATGAAACTTAACCAAATTTTTAAGGAAAAGGAAAAAGAAAAAAAAAGCAAAACAAGAGGAACCTACACTTAGACAAAGTAGACTAAGACAAAAACTGGGGGGCCGGCACTGTGGCAAAGCGGGTAAAGCCACCACCTGCAGTGCCGGCATCCCATATGGGCGTCGGTTCGAGTCCTGGCTGCTCCACTTCTGATCCAAGCTCTCTGCTATGCCTGGGAAAGCAGTGGAAGATGACTCAAGTTCTTGGGCCCCTGGACTGCATTGGAGACCTAGAGGAAGCTCCTGGCTCGTGGCTTCGAATCAGCGCAGCTCTGGCCGTTGTGGCCAACTGGGGAGTGAACCATCAAATGGAAGACCTCTGTCTCTCTCTCCCCCACTTCCCCCCTTCTCTCTCCCTCTCCCTCTCCTCTATCTGTGTAACTCTGACTTTTAAATAAATAAATAAATCTTTTTAAAAAATCATGTTTTACAATAAAGGAAATATAATCATTTTAAAAAAAAAAGACAAAAACTGAGGCCAGCATTGTGGCATAGCAGGTAAAGCTGCCACCTGCAGTGCCAGCATCCCATTTGCGCGCCAGTTTGAGTCCCGGCTGCGCCACTTATCATCCAGCTCTCTGCTATGGCCTGGGAAAGCAGCAGAAGGTGGCCCAAGTCCTTGGGCCCCTGCACCCACATGGGAGACCCAGAAGAAGCTCCTGGCTCCGGATAGGCCCAGCTCTGGCCATTGAGCCTATTTAGGGAGTGAATCAACGGATGGAGGACCTCTCTGCCTCTGCCTCTGTAACTCTGCCTTTCAAATAAACAAATAAATCTTAAAAAAAAAAAAAGACAAAAATTATAGACAGTCATGATAAAATGATCAAGGGACCAATTCAACAATATGACTGTGAATATAAAGGCACCTAATGACAGAGCACCTAATTTTACAAAACACAATTATCAAATCTAAACGAGAAACAGCTTTAATACAATCGAGTCCAAATTCCTTTGCCAGCATTCCAGGACCTTTGTTTCCTCTAGTCTCACTAGAGGAAGTACTTCCTCCAAATACAGGACAGGCATGAGGGTGGGTGGATGTAACAATCAGTAAGCAGGTCATTACCAGTTTCTCTACATCAACTGTGTGAAGGCATTACTTCTTTCCCTACACTATCTTCAGTCACTCTTAGCACATGACTTCACCTATTTTATTAAAAATGGAGTTATCAGTAAGAAGCTCCATTACTTTACTGTTTCCGACACTACAAACTTATCCATATTTGCACTCTCAACAAGGTTTCCTTTCTCTTATCTAGCGCATATCTCCTATAGTGTACTCTTGATCTCACTTCCTCTCAACCATTGCTCTAGCAATTATGATTTCTTACTCCTATACTGTAAACATCTCCCTCTCCACTAACTTTTTAAATGAGTCATTATTTACAAACAATAAAGATGCTTAAGCCTGCCCCATTCCTAAAAAACAAAAACTTTCCTTTTGACCCAGTGTCTCCTAGCTGCTGCCTCATTTCTTAGGTTCCCTCTAAGTCAAGTTGCTTAGAACAATGGCAGTCTTCATATCCTCGTTTCCCAGGGACTCTTCATCCCCATTTCATCTCCCACTGGCACAATGAACAGCTTTTGTCAAAGTCCCAATTGTAATCTAGACAAAACTCACTATATGATTTCCTTTCCTTATCTGCAAATGCCTACTCTGCCCACCACTGACATTTTACTCCTCCTCAAGCTTCCATCACTGATCCATTTATCTCTCCACTACGATCTATGCAGGTTGTTACTACCTAGACTCAGGGTTCACTTTGGGCCTCTAAAGCTTCTTCTTTCTCCAAAGCCGTTAAAGAGCACCCAGACCACGTGCAGAGGGAAGCACAGAAGCTCCAGTGGTAAAGGCTCATGGCAGACAAGCTTCGGCCAAAGCAGCCAGGGGCTGATAGACAAATGGCCCTGCCTGAGTCTTTGAACAACCGGAGTTGAAGATGCACTTCAACCAGTTCTTCAGAGGGTCCCCAGTGAGATGAGCCCCAGTTAGCCACAGAAATAAAAAGTTCAGTAACATTTCCTCTACTAGCTCTTCTCTTCCCCTTATTCTCTTCATGCATAATGCACTTCCTAGGATCTCTCTCAAAACAAAGAACCGGCACCCAAGATTTTGACTCAAGTTATGTTTTTGGGAAACGCAAACTAAGATAAGATCTGGCAACTTCAGTTGATAATAGTAATGAATAGGTACAGATGTTAGAATGGACAAGTACCTGAGTTCCCATAGGTGCATTATGTCACAAATCAAGGCAAAAAAAAAAAAAACACAGAAATAAGAAATTCAATAATTAAAATGTCATTTTCCACTTTTCCCTTAGTCAGAAAATTACAAGTAAGACACTAAAGGCAAAGCCTTCAAAAATTAAAACAAACTAATTTTAAAAATCCATTGGGCAGACCAGGTTGTACAGAAGGTAAAACCACTACTAGGGATGCCTATATCCCATATCAGAGTATCTAGTTCGAATCCCACACCCTCTTTTAAGCCAGCTTTCTGCTAATACAAACCCTGAAAGGCAGCAGATAATGGCTCAAGTACTTGGTTCCCTGTCGCCCACACAGGAGACCCAAATGGAATGCTGGGCACCTGGCCCAGAAACAGCTACTGCAGGAACTTGAAGGTTGAACAAATAGATAGAAGATTCTCTCTCTCTCAAGTGAACCAGCAAATGTAAGAGCTTGCATTCTTTCTGAACATCTGGGGCAGGAAGTAGCAGAGTGAAGATATCTCTCTCTGCCCCCCCCCA
This sequence comes from Oryctolagus cuniculus, assembly GCF_051225735.1. Classification (NCBI taxonomy): domain Eukaryota; kingdom Metazoa; phylum Chordata; class Mammalia; order Lagomorpha; family Leporidae; genus Oryctolagus; species Oryctolagus cuniculus. The sequence goes on from NC_142872.1 coordinate 120,533,304, forward strand.
CTCTACTTTTCGACTAAATAAAAATAAACTTTAAAAGTAAAAAAGAGGGCCGGCACTGTGGTAAAGTAGGCTGCAGCACCGGCACCCCAAATGGGTGCCAGTTCATGTCCTAGTTGCTCTTCTTCCAATCCAGTGCTCTGCTTATGGCCTGTAAGACTAGTGGAAGACAGACCAAGTGCTTGGACCCCTGCACCCATGTGGGAGGCCCAGAAGAGGCTCTTGGCTTCAGATCAGCTCAGCTGTGGTTGTTGTGGCCATTTGGGGAGTGTAACAGGATGTAAGACCTTTCTCTGTCTCTACCTCTGTAACTCGGCCTCTCAAATAAATAAATAAAATCTTATACACACACACACACACACACACACACACACACACACACACATATATATATATATATAAAGTAAAAAACCTGCTGTGGATGCTAGTTAACTAGGGAAGCAGATGGCACAAACAAGTGGTAATGAAATCTCAAAGATAAACTCTTCAAAGATACCTTTAAACATGACTGCAAAATTAAGTTAAAATCAAACATATAAAATTGCCTCTAATTATCTGTGAAATATATTTCCCCAAGATAAACATGTCTTACCTAAACAGAACAGGGTATGGATCATCTCTCTCTGGAGGTCCAGTAATTCGTGCCATTGTTGGGAAAGACTTAACAGGAGGCTGAATCATAGTATGAGGTGCAGTTTCCATTAAATGAAAAACTTCTTCTAGGAGATTAATAAGCTTTTCTATTTCCCCTTCACTTATATTTGAAGATTCCAAAAGATCTATATCCATAGATGCTTCTGCCTCATTTTCATATTCTGGGTTTGTTCTTTCGAGTCCAGCATCTGTGTCATGGTCAGGTTCACTGTGGTTAGGAACAGATGAAGTCTTCTCTGCTAAATGGTCACCAAGTCTTTTAATTTCTGACAAGATTTCATAGAAATGGCATTTCTGAAGAATAGCTGAACCAGCAGTAACAACCCTCACAGTCTGATCTAAAAGTATGAGCTCCAGGAGTTTTTGATAGCCACTTTTTTCATTCTGCCTACCTCTTAAAAAAGCTTCCATTCCTTCTGTCATACTAATGACACTGTCCAAAGCTTTAAAGGCATTTAACTTAAGGGAAGATGAGACATGATCAGCAAATAGAAGCTCAAATAATCCACTGATCACTCCTGCTTGTAGCAGTCCCGTGACTCCTGGCGTTCCACATTCTGCTAGTGAGGATACTAATTTGGTTCCAGCTTTGAGCTGTCGGACATTTAAGGCAATGGGTTGGCGAAAGGCTACTTGTAAATTTAAAGCTTGCATGGTCCAGTCCACCAACTGGCCAAGAGAGTCTTGTTTTGTATTTTTTAACTGCAAATAGCTTAATCCTTTTATTATTAAACTTGGGATTTCTTCTAAAGCAGTTACCCATTTTGCACCTCGGTCTTCCCGATACAAATCTAACAGTTCAGTTAATTTCACTGAGGCTTCTATTGCTCCTGAATTTTCTTTATCTGGACCTTGATCCTTCATTCTACTTATTTCAATTTCAAAAGTAGTCTTGTATGGACAGCTGAAATATAACAGTGGTACAAGCTCCCTGTCATATGGGTCATATGTCATAGGAGGAACTGAAGCTAAATCTTCAGCAGTGTATTCAACATCAAAGTTTGGGTACTTAAATGTTTCACGCTCCAGATCAGCAATTCCATCTTCATCACTGGAAATCTGTTCGTAACCGTCATCCCCTGAAAATCAGTTCCAACAGTATTTAAGTATTATGCCACTGTTTTTCAACATGTAAATTCTGGTTCATTAAGAAACTTCAATAAATAGTATGGCAAACAATAAGAATGATTTCCTCAATAAAATAAACATATGACCCAACATTTTGTCAACAATAACCAACATTTCATACTCTCATAAAATAATGGACAAAATTTTATATTTGTTCAGCTTTTATAACTAATGCTAACAGGAATTTTTTCCCCACAGAAGTAATATTAGAAATGTCTCAAAGTAATAAAAATACTTGCCTTAGGAAGGAAAAAATGAAGCTTACCCTCTTCAGAAAATTTTTTTTTTTTTTTTTTGACAGGCAGAGTCGACAGTGAGAGAGAGACAGAGAGAAAGGTCTTCCTTTGCCGTTGGTTCACCCTCCAATGGCCGCCACGGCTGGCACGCTGCGGCCGGCGCACCACGCTGATCCGACGGCAGGAGCCAGGTACTTATCCTGGTCTCCCATGCGGGTGCAGGGCCCAAGCACTTGGGCCATCCTCCACTGCACTCCCTGGCCACAGCAGAGAGCTGGCCTGGAAGAGGGGCAACCAGGACAGAATCCGGCACCCCGACCGGGACTAGAACCCGGTGTGCTGGCGCCGCAAGGCGGAGGATTAGCCTAGTGAGCCACGGCGCCGGCCCAGAAATCTTTGTGGGCAAAGATTATATTAAATTAGAAATACCATAATGATATAATTATAAAGAAAAAAAGAAAAAAATGCCTCCAGAGAATTCCTCCAGTCCCCATGTGACATTCCTCTGCTTAGCCTTAGCAACACAGTCATATTGGGAAAGATAAAGGCCTATAGGGGCCTAACTCAAGACAAGCCAGATGTCATTTATAAAAGTCAAATTGACCAGCCTGGTTCTTTCATCTTCTATAACAGGATGTCTTGTGATTAAGAAGACTGCATGATTTGGGGAAAAAAAACAGAAAATGAAAGATATTTCCTTTCTCTTTTTTTGTTCTCTCTCTCTGTCACTCTGCCTTTTTTTAACAATTATTTATTTTTACTTGAAACTCAGAGTTACACAGAGAGGAGAGGCAGAGAGAGAGAGAGAGAGAGAGAGAGAGGTCTTCCATCCGCTGGTTCACTCCCCAATTCGCCACAACAGCTGGAGCTGTGCCGATCTGGGGAGCTTCCTCCGGGTCTCCACGCGAGTGCAGAGACTCAAGGACTTCAGCCATCCTCCACTGCTATCCCAGGCCACAGCAGAGAGCTGGCTCGGAAGTGGAGCAGCAGAGACTAGAACTGGCGCCCATATGGGATGCTGGCGCTTCAGGCCAGGGCGTTAACCTGTTATGCCCTGTCACTGCCTTTTAAGATGATGAAAAGAAACAAACTTTCTGGCACTGGCGCTGTGACGCAGTAAGCTAAGCTTTCCGCCTGCACGCTGACATCCCAATTGAGTACTGGTTTGTTTCGCAGCTGCTCCTCTTCCGATCCAGGTCTCTGCTATGGCCTGGCAAAACAGTGGAGGATGGCCCGGGTGTTTGGGCCCCTGCACCTGCATGGGACATCCAGAAGAGGCTCGAGGCTCGAGGCTCCTGACTCCTGGCTTAGGATCGGCCCCACTCCAGCCATTGCAGCCATTTGGGGAGTGAATCAGTGGATGGAAGACCTTTCTTTCTGCCTCTAACTCTACCTCTCAAATAAATAAATAAAATCTGAAACTTTCAAAAAAAAAAAAAAAAAAAAACTGCTTGCCTGATATCTAACTACTACTAACCAGTGAAGTGCAACAAACATAAAAAAGATCATCTGGTAAGCTATGAATGGGGAAAGCTGGGGCCAGTGCTGTGGAGGAATGGTGGGTTTAAAACAACCGCCTGCAGTGCCAGCATCCCATATGGGCACCGGTTCTAGTCCCGGCTGCTCCACTCCTGATCTAGCTCTCTGCTATGGCCTAGGAAAGCAGTAAAAGATGGCCCAAGTCCTTGGGCCCCTGCACCCGCGTTGTAGACCCAGAAGAAGCTCCCGGCTCCTGGCTTCGGATCGGCACAGCTCTGGCCGTTGTGGCCAATTGGGGAGTGAACCAGTGGATGGAAGACCTCTCTCTCTGCCTGTCCTCCTCTCTCTGTGTAACTCTGACTTTCAAATAAATTATTCAATCTTTGGGAAAAAGAAAAAAGAATGGGGAAAGCTAAAACCATTCCTCAATAATTTAATTATATGTATTCTGTAATCAGCTTGTGATACTGAAATGATCCTTACTATTGCAGAAAATAGCCAAGGCAGATTATCTATCATTTTGCATAAATGCTTTAACATTACATGTCATTTCATGGACAAATTAATAATCAATTAACTTAAAGATCTCTTATTCTTTGTTTTCAAAAGGAACTCAATTAAATGACTAACACATACTAACACATACTGGGGCTGTCATACTAACACATGTCTTTTGTGTAACCGAGATGTTTCCCCTGAATTTCTAAAAACGTAGCATTTTCTAAAACATCTAGGTGGCAGATTATCTTTAAGCATTCCACCCAATTTACAACATTACTCTTTCCTGCAAAAACAGCCAAATCCCTAATCACCATGTGTTTCCTACATGATCCTATTTCCCTGATGGAATTGGCAACTCATATTGTAGAAAGTCAAACAGAATCTTTTTCTCAGGAAATTGAACATGGGACCTAAATATAACCAGGCAGTTTAGGCTGCTTGGTAAAACAGAGGAGACTAAAGCTGTGGGGTGAATAAACAACAGTCAGCTGACACAGAATAAAACAGACACACAAAGGAAAGAGATGGAAATCCCACTTCTAGTCATGTCTTGAAGCTAAGCTACCTTCTGACCATTGGGTGTCTTGAAACTCATTTATCTTGCTGTAAGTTCTCTCCAAGCTACATCAAGTTAGTTTCTGGTTCTTGAAACCAAAAAGTCCCAGTTCATACAACCCACCTTCACCTTCTTCATCCTCTTCACCTTCCTCCTCATCTTCCTCTTCCTCCTCAGGAATACTGTCTACTGTTTGGCGATCATCTTCATCTTCATCATCTTCCTCCTCTACATCCACATCGTCTTCATCCTCTTCTCCTTCTTCCTGCTGCTCCTCTTCTACTTCCCCTTCATCAGAATACTGACCTTCCTGAGGAACAGAACTCCGATCAGGAGAAATGGGCTCAAAGTAGTCTTCTCTATGCGGAGCATCCTCTTCCTTGTCACCAGACACTGAAAAATTGAGATTGGAGGCACAGATCATTTGAATGGTTTACATAATATGCAGCAAAATAGGAAACTGTAAGTACTTAATAACATTGTAGATGATTTAGTGCATAAATACTCTTAAAAACGGGGGAGGAAACAATTACTTTTTAAAAAGTCTTCATACAGGAAGAATTAATAAAGTATACTATTTTATGTTCTAATACCACAAACTCTAACACCAAAACTTTTCCTTTTAGCAATTAACCATACAGATTTTAATCTTTCCTAATACAAGTACATATTACTTATTTTTGATACTATACCTACTACAATACACTGAAATACTAGTTTCAAAACAATGTTAGCATAGCTTCAAATGAATTATCTCTTTTTAAAAAATAAAAAATAAATTTAACTTGTTAACATAAAAACACAAGGAAATACTGCTCAAGACAGAAAAAGAGGGATGAGGCATTCATCGAGATTTGATTAACAGCACCCAATTCTTTTCTTTAATCAAAAATACTACTTTAACATTAAAGATGGAGAGAAAAAAGCCCTAGCACTGCCTTTAATTTATACCTGGCAAAGGCATAGGCTCATCTTCATCATCATCAGGTGGAGGGGGTCCTGGAGGAGTTCTTGGTCCCCTTGGCTGTGGCCTTGGAGGACTTCCATTAAACTGATCTTCTTTCTCCCCATCAGCTATAGGTTTATTAGAGACAGAAAACACTTTGAATTATTCAAATATAATTAAATGAATGCATCAAAAAATGCTTTCCATCAGCTGCATTTTCCATCTTCAGAATTTACTGGTAATATACTTTCCTCCCCAGCATCTTATCAGAAATTTTGCTAATTAACTATATTAGTGGAGACAGAATTTCTGACTCTCCAACTAGCAAAATATAATGTATATGTTTAGGTATAATCCAGAAAAATGAAAACTTATTTTCATAAAAGAAAATATATACAAATGTTCAGTTTTATCTGTAACAGCCAGTAACTAGACACTACTCACTGGTGAACAATTAAACTGGGACACGCTCATACCATTAACACTACTCAACAAGGAAAAAAAAAATAATAAACTACAGGTATATGCAACAAAGTGGATGAACCACAAAATAATTATACTGACTATAAAAAATTCAATCTTAGAAGCAGGCATTGTGGCACAGTGAATAAAGCTGCCACACACAATGCTGGCATTCCATTTGGGTGCTGGTTCGAGTCCTGGTTGCTCCACTTCCAATCCAGCTCCCCATTAATGCTCCTGGGAAAGCAGCAGAGGATGGCCCAAGTCCCTGGGACCCTGCATCCATGTAGGAGATCCAAAAGAAGCTTCTGGCTCCAGGCTCCTGGCTTTGACCCAGGCGGTTGAAGCCATTTGGGGAGTGAGCCAGTGATGGAAGACAACTCTCTCTCCCTGGCTCTTGTTTTTGTTTTTGTTTTTTTTTTTTAAAGTTCAGCTTCAAAGATACTTATTACCCGATTCTACTTATATATCATTTGTGAAACAATATAATGATAGAGCCCGGTGAACAGATTAGTAGTTGCCAAAGGTTAATGATAATGGGTAGAATGCACATAGTAACCATTGTGGCCCTCTGGGGAGTGAACCATCAGATGGAAGACTTTTCTCTCTCTCTACCGCTGCCTCTCTGTAACTCTGCTTTTCAAATAAATAAATCAATCTTTAAAAAAAAAAAAAAAAAGATTTACTTAGTTATTTAAAAGAGTGACAGAGAGGGAGAAAAATCATCCATCTGCTGGTTCACTCCTCAAGTAGGGCTGGGCTAGGCTGAAGCCAGGAGCTCTACCTGGGCAGGAACCCAAGTACTTGAGTCACCATCTGCTGCCTCTCAGGCTCATTAGTAGACAGATCAGAAGCATGGATTAGCCAAGACTCAAGCACTCAGATGTGAGTCATGGGCATCCCATAGAGCAGCTGCACTACAACACCTGTCCTTGAATTACCTTTCTTTACTGTAATGGACCTAAATTTCACTGGAAAAAGCAATATAATAATCTTACCATGTTTTGTATTCCTTTTCAAATTTGGTTGCGGCTGGGGAGGTGGTGGAGGTGGAGGTGGTGGCGGTGGAGAGTCTCTGTCATGACTTATAACTCTATCCACTGATCCATATATTGCCAGTGTCAGACAGTTGTACCAGCCTCTTAGCACCAGACCATCAGTATTCACCTGATTTTGAGAAAACAATAATTCAAATTAATGTTTTAATATGCCTGAATATACCATTATCAAATTAATTTATGATTCAACAAAAATCTAAAAGTATGTTGAAAATGCAAAGGTCAGTACTGATGAAATTCACCCAGGGACACAGCTTTCATATGGCCTTGCAGAGTTACCACAACCTAAATTTGTCCTAAGACTACACCTCATTCCTATACTTTTAAGTCAACCCTGTTCAAAAAGCATACGTAAACTCCTAACCAAGAGAAATGAGAATGAAATTAAGCGAGAGGTACTGCTAATTAATAAATTAAACTCCAATAGCTATAGGATTCATGGAGATGAGCAAAAGTACAAATGTTCCCTAGTCTCAAGACTGAAATACCCAATTCATAAAATTGTACAGCATTCTTCTTACATGCCAAATCATACATGCAGGTATATTTCATGCACCCATATTGTACTTTGAAAGGGATCCAAAGGCAGAAAACAAATTGTTTTAGCAAAGAAACTTTTTCATCGCTTCTCAGCCTTTTGGCTAAGATCAAGTATAGCAAAGAAACTCCACCCTCCAAAAAAACAAACAAAGATTTTACTAGTGCCATTAATTATCAATATTTCCTTATAAAATAAAAATAGCAACTAATGCTTTCCAGAGCTTATCTACATTAATTGCTAAATCTTCACAATAACTATGAGAGGTGGTCAGAGCAAACATTATCATTGTCTTTTAACAAATAAGAAAATTCCAAAAACTTGAAAAAGAATCTGCACTAGAAACCAAAGCTCCTGATTTCTGATTTCTCTTTCCACTACACCATATTAGGTAGAGATGAACTAATTAAATGCAGGCACAATAAGACAGAAATCGTTATTCTCCTTGGTAGACTGCACAAGGAGAGACAAGAAAAAATTCTAAGACTATGTCCAATGACTGACAGACTCTATAAACAGAAATTCCACTAGAAGGAAGAAAGGTAAAGAAGATACATTTTAGTCTAAATTAAATAGGATTCTGAGGATTGAATACCCATGTCTCCAAAAATCAAACAGCAAGCTGAGTAGTAGCATACTAGATCACAACATTTTTGCATTTCAGATCTCCCATTAGATCTTTCAGGATGGCATTTGCCAAACCAACAAAAAGGTATACTTTTGTTATGAAAGGAGGAAATACAAATGATGTATTTTATAAAGAAACATTAAATAAAGTACAATAGTGTCAGATAACACCACATGTCAATACTGAACTACATAATCAAAGAAAGGGAAGAACAAATGCTGGCCTTTTCTGACTCAAATATAAAATTAAAAAAAGAAACAATTTTATACTAGAAAATGCCATTACAATGACTTTACTCCATTTGAAAACACTCTTTAGATACAAGAGGAATCAGACAAGAAATGAAATTCTGCTGCATTACAACTAAATAAGCTCACATTTTGTACCAATGATTTATTTGGATCAAAAATTTTGGAAGGAGGTGAGAAATAACAGCAGTAACAAGTTGAAAAATTACTTCCACAATTACCTTTGAATTGGGTCTAAAGATGATGGAAGTATTCTCATCATATTCCAGGCTGCCAAAAAAATTGGAATAAACACATAGGCTCAAACACTGAATATCACAGTTCATGAAGAAGTCTAGATTGAAATATTTCAACACAATGGAATACTAGATTTTTGTTTTGACTTAATAAGCCACAAAGTTTGGTTTTAATTTACTATCCTCCATATGTTATTATGAAAAACTGTAAATCACATTTCTAGAAAGTCTAATTTAATTGGTTTGGGATAAGGATATCAATATTTTTTTAAAAAGCAACCCATTAATTCTAACATACAGAGTAGAGAACCAGTGAATTATAGTCCTATGAAAATCTATACTAGGAGGGCCAGCATTATGGCATAACAGGTAAAGCTGCCGCTTGCAAATGCTGGCATCCCTTATGGGCACCAGTTTGAGTCTTAGCTGCTCTACTTTCAATCCAGCTCCCTGCTGACAGCCTTGGGAAAGCAGCAGAAATGGTCCAAGTGTTTGGGCATCTGCAACCTATTTGGGAGACCCAGATGAAGTTCTGGCTCCTGGCTTCAGCCTGGCCCAGACCAGCAGATGAAGATCTCTCTCTCTCTCTTTCTCTCTTTCAAAATAAATCTTTTAAATATAAAAATAAATTTAAAAGTGCATACCAGGACCAAAATTTAAAGCACCTATTTTTATCAATTAGGTACTGACATAAGGGAAAATCTCCTAAAATATTAAATAATCAGCTGCTTCAGTTTATATAGGTTTCACTTTTAAAAAGGGGTTGAATTATCTGTATAATAATAAATAAGAGAAGGATCAAGGAAAGAATAAGTGAAGGGCCGGCGCCGCGGCTCACTAGGCTAATCCTCCGCCTTGCGGCGCTGGCACACCAGGTTCTAGTCCGGGTCAGGGCACCAGATTCTGTCCTGGTTGCCCCTCTTCCAGGCCAGCTCTCTGTTGTGGCCAAGGAGTGCAGTGGAGGATGGCCCAAGTGCTTGGGCCCTGCACCCCATGGGAGACCAGGAGAAGCACCTGGCTCCTGCCATCGGATCAGTGCGGTGCGCCGGCCACAGCGCGCCGGCCGCGGCGGCCATTGGAGGATGAACCAATGGCAAAAGGAAGACCTTTTTCTCTGTCTCTCTCTCACACTGTCCACTCTGCCTGTCAAAAAAAACGAACAAATAAAAAATAAAAAAAATAAAAAAGAATGAGTGAAGGCTAAGAAACTGTTATATCCTGATAAGAATAGAAATTTTTCCACATTTAAGCTGCCATTGAATTTTTTTTTTACTTTTGTTTTCTAGATTTATTTGTTTATTTAAAAGTCAGAGCTGCAGACAGAGAGGGAGAGATAAAGAAAGAGAAATCTTCTATCCACTAGTTCACCCTTCAAATAGCCCAACAGCCAGTGCTGGGCCAGGGTGAAGCCAGGAGGCAGGAACTTCATCTGCGACTCCCAGTGGGTGGCAGGGGCCCAAGCACTTGAGTCATCTTCCACTGCTTTTCCAGCTGCATTGGCAGGGAGCTGGATCAGAAGTGGAACAGCTGGGACTTGGCAGGCAGTGGCTTACCTCACTACAACACCAGCCCCTAAATTTTTTGTAAATGCATTCTAAGTAAATTCATTTAATAGTCAATTTGTTTGCACACATTACAACAACCAGTTCTAACAATAACTAGGATGTATTAAGTAATCCAAAATGAGTCTATTAACAAATGTCTCATTTTTACAATGTGACTATGGAGTTTTAAATTGTGCAATTGTGTGGAGTAAGAACATATAAAATATTACCTCGATATATATGTATGATTTTTTTTAAGAATCAAAAAGCAATCTAAGAAAATTAGGTTATTATCAAATTATATGAATCACATGCATAAAAAATGCAAATAAAATATGGCTAATATCTAAGACACTTGAAATTTTATTTTGTGAATAAATTCAACATCCCCTTATAAGTTTGACATTTCTTTAATACTGCCAATTAAATCTTTCATTCTTGAGTCTATCTAGTGGTAGAACAGACATCTAAATTTAAAAAAAAAAAACCACTTTGCTTATTAATTTAAGAGCTACTGGTGAAAATCACATAGCAAAGTACATACCTTCCCAACCTATCGAAAACAGGGGCACTTGGCTTGCTTACATTGTTGAAGAATAAGTCTAACTGAAATGTGTGTGGAGATGTTTCCCTGTGAATGAAACAACATGGAAATGTCAGCCTTCATAACAATTAGTTCCTATATTACAACAAAACAACTAGTCAGTTCAAAATTAAGAGCAGTTCTAGGAGTAGGATACAATACTCCTATAATTTAAATAACAAAAGATACATTTTATGTAATTTTACTACATCCAATTCTCAAGTAGCCAAATGTTCAGATTTAAGTATTACTGAAAATAAGATTTTAATCAAGTACATTCACCTGCTGTATCTTTAAATATTTAAATTTTTAAATGTATTTTAAAGGGAAATTGTTCTGAAATCTAATTCTAATTGTGCAATTCTTATACATCACTGTCTCATTAGAAAAAAGAATCAAGAGTTAACTAATTTCAAATTGTATTATCATTATAATTTTACTTCAACTTAACCCACATTAATAAGACCATAAAAATAATTTTAGTGGAAGACCCCTAAATTGAAATCTTCATAGAAACAATTTACATAAATATTTTTGTAGAGCATATAGTCACAATCAAGGCAATTTAATTTGCATTAGACTGAAATCTTCTTACACTTGCTGTAAAGATACTACACTGGGGCCAGTGTTGTGGTGTAGGGGGTAAAGCTGCTGCCTGCTACACTGCCATCTTGGGTTTCTGTCTTGGCTACTCCACTTCTGATCCAGCAAAAGACAGTTCAAGTTTTTGGGCCCCTGCAACCATCAAGAGAGACCTGGATGAAAGATCATTCTGTCTCTCCTTCTCAGCCTATAACTGTGACTTTCAAATAAATAAACCAACCTTAAAAAAAAAAAGTATTGTATTATCACACCCTTGGTTGAAATTCCTTATGCACAACTAAAATCTTGATTTTAAATATCACAAGCTTTTTGTTGTTCATTTACATAAAAACCCAAATAGTAAAAAAATATATATATAATGTCCAGAGATCTATCAAAGAGATCCCCTCACGCACACCTAGTTGAAGTATAAATAGGTTCAAGAATTCTTGGCCAGCACCTTGACTCAATAGGCTAATCCTCCGCCTGCAGCGCCGGCACACAGGGTTCTAGTCCCGTTTGGGGCGCCGGATTCTGTCCCGGTTGCTCCTCTTTCAGGCCAGCTCTCTGCTGTGGCCCGGGAGTGCAGTGGAGGATGGCCCAAGTGCTTGGGCCCTGCACCCGCATGGGAGACCAGGATAAGTACCTGGCTCCTGCCATCGGATCAGCACGGTGCGCCAGCCGCAGCGGCCACTGGGGGGTGAACCAACGGAAAAGGAAGACCTTTCTCTCTGTCTCTCTCTCTCACTGTCCACTCTGCCTGTCAAAAAAAAAAGAATTCGAGCCGGCGCCGTGGCTCAATAGGCTAATCCTCCACCTTGCGGCGCCGGCACACCGGGTTCTAGTCCCGGTTGGGGCGCCGGATTCTGTCCCGGTTGCCCCTCTTCCAGGCCAGCTCTCTGCTATGGCCAGGGAGTGCAGTGGAGGATGGCCCAGGTGCTTGGGCCCTGCACCCCATGGGAGACCAGGAAAAGCACCTGGCTCCTGGCTCCTGCCAGGATCAGCGCGGTGCGCCGGCTGCAGCGGCGGCCATTGGAGGGTGAACCAACGGCAAAGGAAGACCTTTCTCTCTCTCTCTCTCACTGTCCACTCTGCCTGTCAAAAAAAAAAGAATTCCAGGCCGGCGGTGCGGCTCACTTGGCTAATCCTCCACCTGCGGCGCTGGCACCCTGGGGTTCTAGTCCCAGTCGCTCCTCTTCCAGTCCAGCTCTCTGCTGTGGCCCAGGAAGACAGCAGAGGATGGCCCAAGTGTTTGGGTCCTGCACCTGCATGGGACACCAAGAAGAAGCACCTGGCTCCTGGCTTTGGATCATTATAGCAGCCATTTGGGGGGTGAACCAACGGAAGTAAGACCTTTCTCTCTGTCTCTAACTCTGCCTGTCTCAAAAAAAAAACAACAAAAAAGAGAATTCTGAAAGGTAACATGGCAATACAATTCAGAAAGCTGAGAAAATGTTCACACATTTGATCCAGTTTTTCTAGGAAGTGTTTCTATCAAAATACTGATAATGCAAAAACAGATATTTGTTTTCAAAAGCACATTCATCATACTATGAAAATTAAAAATTAAAATTAAATAAGATACTCATCAGATAAATTACAGCACACTCATTAAACTATGCAGCTACTCAAAATCATATATGCAAATAATATTCAGTCATGTGAAAGCACTCTTCATATAATATTAAATGAGAAGCTTTGCCTGTGGTGCAGTGGGTTAAGCCCTGCAATACTGGCATCCCATTTCAGAGTGCGGGTGCCGAGTCCCAGCTAATCCACGTACCATCCAGTTCCCTGCTAATGCACCTGGGAAAGCAACAAATAATGGCCCAAATGTTTGGGCCCTGCCACCCATTTGGGAGACTCAGATGGAGTTCCTGGCTCCTAGCTTCAGCCTGGCTATTACAGGCATTTGTGGAGTTGAATTAGCAGATGGAAGATCTGTCTCTTCCTCTCTCTCGGTATCACTTTACCTTTCAAATAAATACATCTTTTAAAAATGTTAATTGAGGAGCTGGCACTGTGGCACAGTAAGTTAATCCTCTGCCTGCAGCGCCGGCATCCCATATGGTCGCCGATTCTAGACCCGGCTGCTCCACTTCCAATCCAGCTCTCTGCTGTGGCCTGGGAAAGCAGTAGCACTTGGGCCCCTGCAACCACATGGGAGACCCAGAGGAAGCTCCTACCTCCTGGCTCCTGACTCCCAGCTTCTGGCTTTGAATCAGCTCAGCTCTGGCTGTCGCAGCCAACTGGGGAGTGAACCAGCGGATGGAAGACCTTTCTCTCTCTCCCTCTCACTGTCTATAACTCTACCTCTCAAATAAAAATAAAAATCTTTAATAAAAAAATGTGAAATGAAACAAAGGAATATACATAAAAAATATATATACAGTAAGATCAGATTAGCAATATGCATTTACCTTACCTGAACCATATGTGCCTAAAAAGTATCTCTCTGCCACCTGCCCTTCTTCAAATTAGACCCTGGCCTCAAATATCTCAAGGGAAACAAAGGTTGGACTGGGAGTGAGAAAGAGCTGAAGTATAATTTTTTTTTACTTAACATCCCCCAAAAACTCAGTTCTTAGTCACTGAAAAACAAGGTAGAGACAGACATTTGGCACAGAGGTTTAAGATGTCACTTGGGATTCCATATACCATATTAGAGTGCTTAGAATCAAATCCTGACTCCACTTCTGATTCCAGCTTCCTGCTAAGTGCACCCTGGGAGGCAGCAGCTCAAGTACTTAGGTCCCTACTATAACATGTAAGACCTGGATTGAGTTACAGGCTCCTCATTTCCATCTGGTCTAGCCCTAGCTACTGCAGTAATTTGGGGAGATGGAAGATTTCTCTCTCTCTGAGTCTCTGTCTTATTTTTTTATGAAAAGAAACAAAAATTAAGAATAAAAAAAAAGAATCAAATGTAATTCAATTGCATTACAGACTCTTATCTTACATCCTGGTGACTCTACAAAAAAAAAAAAAATCTATGCTCACAAAAGACACCACATTTAGGGATCGGCACTATGGCATAGTAGGATAAGTCTCCACTTGCAGTGCCAGCATCCCATAGGGATACCAGTTCATGTCCCAGCTGTTCCTCTTCAAATTCTGCTCTCTGCTAAAGCCTGGGAAAGCAGTAGAAGATGGCCCAAGTGCTTGGGCCCTGTACCCACGTGAGAGACCAGGGAGAAGCTCCTGCCTCCTAGCTTCAGATCAGTTCAGCTCTGGCCATCACAGCCATTTGAGGAGTGAACCAGCAGATGGAAGAACTCTCTCTCTGTCTCTGTCTGTAACTCTACCTCTCAAATAAAGAAATTAATCTTTAAAAAAAATATATATACCACATTTATAAAACATAGTAACAAGATATACATAAAACATGAAAATATATATAAACACAATTTTTTTAAAAGATTTATTTATTTATTTGAAAGCCAGAGTTACACAGAGAGAGAAGGAGAGGCAGAGAGAGAGAGAGAGAGAGAGAGAGAGAGAGAGAGAAAAAGAGTGAGGTCTCCATCCACTGGTTCACTCCCCCAAATAACCACAACGGCCAGAGCTGAGCTGATCCAAAGACAAGAGCTAGGAGCTTCCTCCGGGTCTCCCAGACCGGTGCAGGGGCCCAAGGACCAGGGCCATCCTCTACTGCTCTCCCAGGCCACAGCAGAGAGCTGGATCGGAAGTAGAACACCCAGGACTCGAATTGGCGCTCATATGGGATGCCGGCACTGCAGGCAGCGGCCTCACTCACTACGCCACAGCGTCAGCCCCTAAACATACATATTTTTAAAAAACTGTATCAAATGCTGTTAGGATTCTCTCATGATGGAGGGATTACAAGGATTTTAATTTTTTTTCCCCCTTCAAATCAGTTTTAGTCTCTGAAGGGACAGAACACCAAAGTTTATCTATGCATTTCTGAATTTTATAGTGAAGAAAAAATGCTATTGGAAAGAACAATAATAATTCAAAAAGTTCATAGAAAGGTGGAATTTAAAGATAAATTCTATTTTGGTGCAAAGAAATTAGAAATACATGCATAGTCTTTCCATAATACACATTTTTAATATTTATTTATTCATTTATTTATTTGAGAGGCAGAGTTACAGACAGGGGGAGAAACAGAGAGAGGTCTTCCATCTGCTGCTTCACTGCCCTAATAGCTGCAACAGCCAGAGCTGGGCCTACGCGAAGCAAGGCGCTTTTTCTAGGTCTCCCATGTGGGTGCAGCAGCCCAAGCACTTGGGCCATCTTCCAATGCTTTCCCAGGCTATTAGCAGAGAACTGGATAAGAAGCGAAGCATCCACAACACAAACCAGCGCCCATATGGGGTGCCGGTGCCGCAGGCAGAGGCCTAACCTACTACACCAAAATGACAGCTCCTGTTTTTTTGTTTTTACAGATTTGTTTTCATTTATTTGAAAGATTTAGTGACGGAGAGGGAGAAAGAGAAATGGAAAGAGACACAGAGAAAGAGAACCTTCCATTCGCTGGTTCACTCTCCAACTGTTGCAATGGCCAGGGCTAGACCAGGCCGAGGCCAGGAGCCAAAAGCTTCTTCTAGGTCTCTCACATGGGTGGCAAGGGCCCAAGTACTTGGGTCATCTTCACTGCTTTCTCAGGCACATTAGCAGAGAGCTGGATCAGAAGTGGACCAGCTGGGGTTCACAGCGCTCCAATATGGGATGCCAACATTGAGGCAGAAGTTTAACTCACAGACCACAATACCAGTCCCCAAAATATACAATTTCCATGAAATTCCTGAAGGCCCCTCATACACTACACAGTGTTATTTGTCTGTAACAGAACTTCCTACTGTGAGAGTCCAGGCTTCCTGACTCTTGTATTTTATTTTATTGTCCCATGTTAATTGTGTGTGCGTGTTTTTAAGATACAAAAAGACTTTTTTAAAGATTTACTTATTTATTTTGAAAGTCAGAGTTACAGGGAGAGAGGAAGAGACATAGAGAGAGATCTTCCATCCACTGGTTCATACCCCAGATAGCCACAATTGCCAGTACTGGGCCAGGCCAAAGCCAGGCACCAGGAGCTTCATCCAAGTCTCACACATGAGTGGCAGGGGCCCAAACACTTGGGTCATCCTCTGCTGCTTTTCCAAAGCCATCAGCAGGGATCTGGATCAGAAGCGGAGCATCTAGGACACAAACCAGCGCCCATATGAGATGCCAGGATCGCAGGCGGCAGCTTTACCTGCTATGCTGGCCCCATTAAAAATGTGTTGTTTCTAATGCTTTCTTATTTAGAGTTATTATAAAATGAACATCCGGAGCAGCGCTGTGGCACTGCAGGTAAAGCCACTGTCTGCAATGCCAGTATCCCATTTGGGTACCAGAGTCCTAGCTGTTCCACCTTTTTTTTTTTTTTAAAGATTTATTTATTTATTTGAAAGTCAAAGTTACACAGAGAGAGGAGAGGCAGAGAGAGAGAGAGGTCTCCCATCCGCTGATTCACTCCCCAGTTGGCCACAACGGCCAGAGCTACACCGATCCGAAGCCAGGAGCCAGGAGCTTCTTCCGGGTCTCCCACATGAGTGCAGGGGCCCAAGGACTTGGGCCATCTTTCCACTGCTTTCTCAGGCCATAGCAGAGAGCTGGATCGGAAGTGGAGCAGCCAGGACTCGAACAGGCGTCCACATGGGATGCCAGCACTAAAAGCGGCAGCCTTACCCACTATGCCACAGTGCCAGCCCCCCTGCTGCTCCCCTTTCAATCTAGCTCCCTAATGTACCTGGGAAAGCAGTGGAATATGGCCAAAGTACCTGGGCCCTTGCATCCACGTGGGAGACCCGGAAGAAGCTCCCAGCTCCTGGCTTCAGTCTGGCCCAACCCAAGTCATTGCCGCAATTTGAGTAGTGAACTAGCAGCCTAAAGATCCCCCTCTCTGTCTGTCTCTCTTAATCTCTCTGTAACTGTGCCTTTCAAATAAATTAAATAAATCTTTAAAGAAAAATGAACATCCACTTATCCCAACCTAAGAAAAAGGAAGAGATAAGAGGAGGGAAAATGTAACAAACAGGCCTACTTGGTAAAGCTAATGGCAGAGATCCACTTTGCCTACAGTGATAGCCTGGAAGATAACCTCCAATGACCCATACTTCCATATACTTACACTGTGTAGTCCCCACCCACACTGCACCAGCAGACTATGCAACTAAAAAAACATGATAAAAGCAACAAGTTATGACTTCCATTATTAAGTTATAAAATACCAAGGCTTCTATCCTAGACACGCTCTCTCACCCACGGATCACTCACTCTAGAGGAATACGTGTTAAGACAAAAGTAATCACATGGAGAGGATCTCCTGGCAAGGAACTGAAGCATCCTACCAGAAGCCACAGGAGTGAGCTTCCAGGCAAATTCTCCAGCCCCACTCAAATCTGAAATCACTGCCTTGGCCTATATCTTGACAACAACCTCGTGAGAGAACCTGAGTGGGCTAAGCCACTACCAGTTTACTGACCCACCAAAACAACGTAAGACAATAAATACTTAACTATTTTAAGCTGATAAATTTACTGTAATTGGTCATGGAAAAAACAAACAACTAATAGTCCTTTCTTGACCAATAGCAGTCTAAATAGAGAAGACTGTTAGGAGACAGCACTGTGGCACAACAGGTTAAGCCACCACCTGCACCGTAGGTACCCCCTACAGGAGTCAGTTCCAGACCCAGCTACTCCACTTCCAATCCAGCTCCCTGCTAAAGTGCCTGGGAAAGCAAAAGATGGTTTAAGTACTTGGGCACCTACCACCCTCATGGGAGACCAAGATGGAGTTC
This sequence comes from Oryctolagus cuniculus, assembly GCF_051225735.1. Taxonomy (NCBI): domain Eukaryota; kingdom Metazoa; phylum Chordata; class Mammalia; order Lagomorpha; family Leporidae; genus Oryctolagus; species Oryctolagus cuniculus. The sequence goes on from NC_142872.1 coordinate 120,551,488, forward strand.
GTGGCTCCTGGTTTCAGCCTGGCCTGGCCCAGACCTGACTGCTACAGCCATTTAGGGAGTGATTCAGTGGATAAAATGATCAATTAATCTCGCTCTCTCTCTCTCTCAAATAAAAAAATAAATAAACCTTAAAAAACTATTAGATATACTAGCATCACCCTATCTTTTCCACTGTATATACACTTCCCTTTATAGAAAAGATAGGGGGCCGGCGCTGTGGTGTAGTAGGTTAAGCCTCTGCCTGCAGCCCCAGCATCCCATATGGGAGCCAGTTCGAGTCCCAGCTGCTCCACTTCCAATCCAGCTCCCTGCTAATGCTCCTGAGAAAGCAGAGGACAGTCCAAGTGCTTGGCCCCTGGATCTGCATGAGAGACCCAGATGCAGCCATTTGGGGAGTGAACCAGCAGATAGAAGAGAAAGACGGACGGACAGACGGATGGACGGACGGAAGGAAGGAAGGAAGGCAGGCAAGAAAGCAAGAAGGAAGGAAGAAAGGAAGGAAAGCAAGAAAGAAAAGGAAGATTGGGGCCAGCATTGTGGCATAGCACATAAAGCCACCATCTGCAATGCTAGCATCCCATATGGGTTCTGGTTGGAGTCCCAGCTGTTCCAATTATGATCAAACTCCCTGCTAAGAGGCCTGGGAAAGCATAGGAAGATGGCCCAAACGCTTAGGCCCCTGTACCCACATGGGAGACCCATGGCTCATGGGTTCAGCCTGGCCCAGCTGTGGCCGTTATGCCATTTGAGGAGTGAAAGAGCAGACAGAAGACTTCTGTCTCTCTTCCTCTCTAACTGACTTTCAAATAAACAATAAATCTTTTAAAAGAATAGACAGGAAGAAATCTATGGGAAAATACGCATGTTAGAAATCGGGCACATTCCAGGTGGTATGGCTGTAGACAAAAATATACATTCTAATTCTTAAACATGGAAAAAAAGTATGAAGTCAATAACAGCGAATGCTTATTATAAATATTTACATTCTTATTGTTTTGTATGTTTTAGTTTTTGAAGGGTATATTTTGAATGGTATATTTATAAATACCCAACTACTTTTCACAATTATGAAATGAGCTCGTAACTTGGGGCCCACTTACCACAAAATAGCAGGTTTAACTTTTACATAATAGAAATTCAGTTATCCATAGCATGTATAGAATGAAATATGGTATTAATACATAAGATTAATACCTAGGCTATATGTTTCAAACTTACATAAAAGATATTACATACATTCATGTTTACACAAAGTGGGGCTTGTATTTCTAGCCCATGTAATTAAAATCATCAAATAATTATTCATGTTAACAACAAATAGCAAATTCCTGCTTTATGTTAGGTGTTAAAGTTATCTACACTAAGGCCGGCACCGCGGCTCACTAGGCTAATCCTCCGCCTCCGGCGCTGGCACACCGGGTTCTAGTCCCCATCGGGGTGCCGGATTCTGTCCCGGTTGCTCCTCTTTCAGACCAGCTCTCTGCTGTGGCCCGGGAGTGCAGTGGAGGATGGCCCAAGTGCTTGGGCCCTGCACCCGCATGGGAGACCAGGAGAAGCACCTGGCTCCTGCCTTCGGATCAGCGCGGTGCACTGGCTGCAGTGCACCGGCCGCAGCAGCCATTGGAGGGTGAACCAACGGCAAAGGAAGACCATTCTCTCTCTCTCTCTCTCACTGTCCACTCTGCCTGTCAAAAAAAAAAAAAAAACAGTTATCTACACTAAAAAAAAAAAAAAGGCCAGCGCCGCGGCTCATTTGGCTAATCCTCCACCTGTGGCACCAGCACACCAGGTTCTAGTCCCAGTTGGGGCGCTGGTTCTGTCCCGGTTGCTCCTCTTCAGTCCAGCTCTCTGCTGTGGCTCGGGAAGGCAGTGGAGGATGGCCCAAGTCCTTGGGCCCTGCACCCACATGGGAGACCAGGAGGAAGCACCTTGCTCCTGATCGGCGCAGCATGCAGGACGTAACAGCCATTTGGGGGGTGAACCAGTGGAAAAGGAAGACCTTTCTCTCTCTCTCTCTCTCTCTCTCTCACTGTCTAACTCTGCCTGTCCAAAAAAGAAAAAAAGAAAAAAGTTATCTACACTTTCGTATCAGGGATTATTTGTTACATTCTATTTCCCACAGAACCTTAAAAAGAGAAAGCATCAAATAATTACTTGCTAATCACAAGTAATGGCAAACTTGAGGCCATTCATACAAAGACATGTGTCAGGCAAGAAGTCATGAAAACAGATAAAATAACATAATAAAAAAGTTTGAATAATAAGAAATATATTCCTCAACATTCATTCATATATATTTTCAAGGGGCAAAATAAGGCTTAAACTACTTTAAACTACTTAAATCTACTTTAGTAACCCACCCCATAATATTTTGGAAAATGGAAACTTATTTTCAACATGTTTTTTAAAACAGAATTAAAAAGAAAACTTTACTTAAGTACTTAGGTCAAACAATTTACTCTTTTGAAGTTTATGAATATATATGAATTTTATGGAAAACCTATAGTTAATTACAATGCAGCACAACCATAACTGAATAAAGTTTTAGGGTTTTACTACTTACAAAATATTACCTTAAATTTTCACTTTTAAGAATTTCTTTTTTTTTTTTTTTTGACAGAATTAGACAAAGAGAGAGAGACAGAAAGGTCTTCCTTCCATTGTTGGTTCACCCCCCAAATGGCTGCCACCGCCGGCGCACTGTGCCGATCCAAAGCCAGGAGCCAGGTGCTTCCTCCTGGTCTCCCATGTAGGTGCAAGGCCCAAGCACTTGGGCCATCCTCCACTGCCTTCCCGGGCCACAGTAGAGAGCTGGACTGGAAGAGGAGCAGCTGGGACTAGAACCTGGCGCCCATATGGGATGCCAGCGCCCATATGGGATGCCAGCGCCACAGGCGGATTAACCAAGTGAGCCATAGTGCCAGCCCCATTAAAAATATGTTTCTAAGACAATCTTTGGTCAAGAAAAAAACTTTTAAAAACAGAGTTGCCGGCGCCGCGGCTCACTAGGCTAATCCTCCGCCTTGCGGCGCCGGCACACCGGGTTCTAGTCCCGGTTGGGGCGCCGGATTCTGTCCCGGTTGCCCCTCTTCCAGGCCAGCTCTCTGCTGTGGCCCGGGAGTGCAGTGGAGGATGGCCCAGGTGCTTGGGCCCTGCACCCCATGGGAGACCAGGAAAAGCACCTGGCTCCTGGCTCCTGCCATCGGATCAGCGCAGTGCACCGGCTGCAGCGCGCCAGCCGCGGCGGCCATTGGAGGGTTAACCAACGGCAAAAGGAAGACCTTTCTCTCTGTCTCTCTCTCTCACTGTCCACTCTGCCTGTCCAAAAAAAAAAAAAAAAAAAAAAAAAAAAACAGAGAAACAGAGTAGAGTTGAGGGGGAAACATTTGGTATAGCAGTTAAGATACCACTAGGGATATCCTCATCCCATTTAAGAGTACCTGTGTTCAAGTCCTGGCTCTGCTCCCAATCCAGGTTCCTGCTTATGTGCACCCTGGAAAGCAGCACAGGACAGCCCAAGTACTTGGTTCTCTGCCACTCATATGGGAGACCTAGACTGTTTCTGCATTCCAGGTTCTGCCTGGCCCAACCCTAGCTGTTGCTGGTATTTGGGAATGAACCAGCAAATGGACATTTATTCTCTCTCTCTCTCTGCATATGTATATGTGTATCTCCCTTTCAAATAAAAATAAGCTTTTTTTTTTTTTAACAAAAAGAGAGCTGACTTACCCATATGCTCTATTGTCAGGCAGGCTGCTATGGGCTCTTACTCCTGGGGGTATGACTCGGACTTCATTGATATAAACCACACATGGAAAACGAACCACATCTATATGAGAACTTTGCTTTAAAAAAAGAGGAGAGGGGACATACTGTAAGCAAAACACTTTCTCAATTCAAAATGTATTCATATTTAATTTTTTGCAGAATGTCAAAATAACCTTAAAACAAATGCTGTCTCATAATTATAGTGTTATATCATTTACAATGCTGCATAAGCCAATTTTTTAAATAGATGATAAAAAAATGCACTTAGTTAAGCCTCTCAATTAGTATAACATTTTCTGCAGTGTATTTATCTACCTGCTGATGTTTTGCTTAGATCAATATGGAGCCACACTTCTTTATCTGAACTCTCTGGAACCAGTTGCGTTTTCAAAATGGTGTTTCCTAAAGTTTTGGGAAGTTAATGATACGAATACTCCATATTACTTAAGACCCCAAATAGCCTCTAGGACAATATGTTAGTCTCAAAACATTATTATTTCCATAGCTACATGTATCAACATTCACTAAATAAGAATTATAACTAACATTATGTCAGTTCAGTTCAGATGCACAGCCATATGAATTCCAGGCAGATTTTTTTTGTCATCTTAAAATTTCTGGAATTGTAGAGAAGAGATTGCAGACCTGTACTGATTAGTTTACTTTGCTCAGCTTATATCTACCAATACCAAGAGATTTTGGAAATCATTTAGGTATATGAATAGTGAAGAAAATCGCCCTGAAATTCAATAAATCCACAAACCAAGAATTTATAATAATAAAAGAAATGGACAGCATAAATTCCATTTAAAACAAACTATAAGATTCATCTGACATAGTTAGACAAATGTAGTTCTTGGGGTCAACAATAAAAAAAATTTTCCACATCATTTTTGGACTATTTTATTTTACAGTTCAGCTACTGAACTTCACTTTACCTAGTGGTCAAAATTAATCATGAGAACAGTCCACACTATTACATCTAGAAAGACCAGTTTTCTCCTTAAGCGGTCAGGAATATCATGTTTATCAACAGACCAAAAGAACAGTATGTTCAAGTTAGTCCTTCTCAAAATGTGACTGGGGATGACTTTCTAAATCTTACATTTTAAGCCTGGAGATTATACTTAAATATAAAGGTATAAAAATCTTAAAACCTTTTCTGTTCAAATGTACTTAATTTCTCAAAGATAAAAAATAAACAGGACATGGGGCCAGCACTGTGGCATAGTGGGTAAAGCCGCCCCTGTAGCGCTGGCATCCCGTAGGGGAACCGGTTGAGTCCTGGCTGTTCCTCTTCTGATCCAGCTCTCTGCTATGGCCTGGGAAAGCAGTGGAAGATGGCCCAAGTGCTTGGGCCCCTGCACCCATGTGGGAGACCCCAAAGAAGCTCCTGGTTCCTGGCTTCAGATCAGCCCAGCTCTGGCCGTTACAGCTACTTGGGGTGTGAACTAATGATGGAAGACCTCTCTTTGTCTTTCTCTTTTTTCCTGTCTCTACCTCTCCCTTTCTCTCTCTCTGCCTCTCTGTAATTCTGCCTTTCAAATAAATAAATAAATCATAAAATTAATAAATAAACAGGACAAGTACAAGTAAGGCTGACTGCTAGCTGTCCTCTAATAGCCATTTTCCTCTTTTACAGAAGTTTTGGCTGGGCAAATCTGAACTAGTCACTCCCCAAGAGCCAGTGGGAAATTTGATTACCAAATACTTATCAATGGGATGGAAATGTAAATATGTAGGCAACTCTAGGTCACACCCTTAAAGCAAGAGTAGGAAACCTTTCTTCTGCCAAGGGCCACTGCATATTTATAACATCATTCATTAGCCATACAAAATTATCAGCTTAAAAATCATCCAGCTATAGATTTGAATTTTGAGGCCCATCTGTAGCTGCCTTGGAAGGGCCAGACCAAATACTTCACCCCAGGCTAGACATTCCCCACGCCTGCCTTGAAGGAAAGGGTCAATCTCCAGACCCCTCTTCTGCTTTTTCCAACACTCTGCTGACTTTCTAGACCTTAGGTATCATGGTGAGCTATCAAGGACAATGCGGTCAACACCCTAAGGATGGCAGAGGAATAACACTGTAAAGAGCCTCAATTCTTAACATTGCAGAGCTTCCAATAATAGCCCTAAATATTGTTCTTTATTTTTAATTGACAAATAACAATTGTACATATTACAGGGAACAATCTGATAATTCAAAACATACATACAATATGCAATGAGCCAATCAGATTAGCATTTCTTTTTTTATTAAGATTGTATTTATTTGAGAGGTAGAATTATAGACAGTGAGAGGGAGAGACAGAAAGAAAGGTCTTCCTTCCATCTTTCACTCCCCAAATGGCCACAACACCAGAGCTGCGCCGATCCGAAGCCAGGAGCCAGGTGCTTCTTCCCAGTCTCCCATGTGGGTGCAGGGGCCCAAGCATTTGGGCCATCTTCTACTGCTTTCCCAGGCCATAGCAGAGAGCTGGATTAGAAGAAGGACAGCTGGGACTAGAACCACTGGAATGCCAGTGCCGCAGGCAAAGGATTAATCTACTTCGCCACTGCACCGGCCCCCAGATTAGCATTTCTATCTCCTTAAACATTTTTCATTTCAGGGCTGGCACTATGGTATAGCGGGTAAAGCCACTGGCTGCAGTGCCAGCATCCCATGTGGGTGCCAGTTCAAGTCCTGGCTGCACTACTTCCAATCCAGATCCCTGCTATGTCCTGGGAAAGCAGCGAAGATGGCCCAGATGGCCCAAAAGCACAGCTCCTGCACCCATGTAAGAGACCTGGAAGAAGCTCCAGGCTCCTGGCTTCGGATAGGCTCAGCTCCAGCCATGGTGGTCATTTGGGGAGTGAACGAACACATGGAAGACCTCTCTGTCTCTCCCTCTCTCTAACTGTAACTCTACCTGTTAAATAAATAATCAAACATTTAAAAAGAAATTTATGTCTTTGTGTGGCAACCTTCTAACTCCTCTCCTAGCCCTAAATTATTTTTAAACTGATTAGTGAAAGGAAAAATACTATTTTATCTAAAGCCATAGTTATTTTGGCTTTTGTTACACCAGCTGAACCTGTGTTCTAACTATTAGAAATATACATTTATTTATGTTAGTGAAACGGTGCCATCTTATCTGAGGCGGTATCCTAGGCTCTGGCCTAGTCGCCATCTCGTACAATAAGTTCGGCCTCTCCAGAGTCCAGCCTGGCTTACGAGGAGTCAGGTAACCAAATGGCCAACCACAAGCATCAACTGTACTCCCACTCTAATGGGATTCCCTGCTCCCACTCCCTCATCCCCGCAAGGCTGTAACAAGGCCTGCTTTACCACAGGCTCTCTCTCTTCTCTCTCCCTTCAGCCTGTCAGGTTTTCCCCTCCAGTAAACCTTTTCCCTCTCCAGTGTTTGGTGTGTTTTGTGGTATTCAAAATATACAACAGCAGATTTATGTAAAAGAAATTAGTGGGGCCAGCGCCGTGGCAAAGCGGGTTAAAGCCCTGGCCTGAAGTGCTGGCATCCCATATGGGCACTGGTTCGAGTCCCAGCTGCTCTACTTCCGATCCAGCTCTCTGCTATGGCCTGAGAAAGCAGTGGAAAGATGGCCCAAGTCCTTGGGCCCCTGCACCCACGTGGGAGACCTGGAAGAAGCTCCTGACTCCTGGCTTCAGATTGGCTCAGCTCTGGCCATCTGGGGAGTGAACCAGAGGATGGAATACCTCTCTCTCTGCCTCTCTGTAGCTCTTTCAAATAAATAAATCTTTAAAAAAAATGTATTTTACCTGAAACTTTGGTGCTGTATTTTCTTACAGTAATGAATACTGGCACTTAAAAAGCCTACCCTACAGCAGTTCATTTACTCACATCCTTATGTATTCTCACTTACATGTACACAGGAACCTTAGAACAAACCTTAGAACAAATCCTCCCTCACCTTGCTCTCTACTAATGAATGGTATTAGTAGTACTTAGGGTGTACTTGCTGTGGATCTAAAAAACAGACTTAAAGGATTTACACAGCCTTTCAAAATCTAGTTTGTTTTTCAACAGAAGAGATTTTTTGATACTATGTTTACTAAATATTTATTTCTAAACATTCGTTAAATGCCTATTATGTTCCAAACATGCTAGGTTCCAAGTAAACAAAGACAAGACATAATCTACCATTCAAGGACAACCTTTTGTGGTAAACAAATAGATAAGCTGTCATGATGCAGACTCACAGGTTGCTGTGAAAATGCAGACAGTACTTACCTAAGTCTGATAACAAACAAACATTTGGAGGTGAGGAGAGAAATAGAATGTCAGGGAAGGCTTCGCAAAAGAGCTAGCACTTGAGCAAACTGTCTTTCAGGAAAACAAGAACCAGCTGAAGGAGGGAAGCCACAAAGGGAGAAAGCATGCACACAGAGAATGCAAAGAAGAACTTAAAAAGTGAAGAAACTGCAAGCATAGTTCACCATGGCTAAGGACAAAATGAGTGAAGAAAGTAGGGCAGAGTAGTCGAACCATCAACAAAATTAGAAGTAACATTTTCATTTCCACCTAGAACCTCCTCCCTGAGCCTTAGACTGCCATATCCAACACCCCACTAATAATCTCCACTTAAATGCTCCTCAAGCACCAGACTCAACAAATCAAAGCTGAACCCTCCTACCTCAGTGACGGCGCCACCATTCACACAATGCCCAAAATATTATACAGCAATAAAATCTTAACTGATTTTGTACTTCTTTCTTGCCTGCCTCCAACTCATTCTACTACTGCAAGCTGGTCTTTATAAATCTTGACTACACTGCTCCTTACTCCTGTCAAGCCAAATTCCTAGGTCTTATAAATGATCCTGGTCTCTTTATTAAATACCTCCAAACTTATATCTCTAACATACATACCACCAATGCTCTTTTTCAATTTCATGCCCTCACTCATATTGTTTCTTCTGCTTAGAACCCTCTAACACCCTTCTGCACCAATTAATTCCCTTTAGATGTCAACTTCTCTTCAAAGCTGAGCCAGATCAAGCCTAGAGGGGTGCCTCTTCTTTGAGTGCTCAAAATTCCTTATCAAATTGAACTATAATCGCCTCTTTTAATGTTTCCCATTAGAGTACATGTTTCAAGAAGACAAGAACTAGGATGGGCATTGTGGTACAGTGGGTTAATCATTTGGGACATCCATATCCCATCAGAGTGCCTGGGATGCAGTCCCCTCTCTGCTTCTAATCCAGCTTCCTGCTAATGTGCCTGGGAGGCAATAGATGATGACACAAATACTCAGATTCCTACCACCTATTTGGGAGACCAAGATGGAATTCCTGGCTCCTAGCTTTGGCTTGGCCCAGCCTGGCTATTGTGGCTATCTGGGGAGTGAAACAGAAGACAGACGATCTCTCCCACTCTCTTGTTCTTTCAAATAAATAAATTAAAAAAAAAAAAAAAAAACTGGGCCAGTGCTATGGCGCAGTGGGTTAACACCCTGGCCTGAAGCACTGGCATCCCATATGGGCTCCAGTTTGAGACCCAGCTGCTTCACTTCTGAACCAGCTCTCTGCTATGGCCTGGGAAAGCAGAAGAAGATGGCCCAAGTCCTTGGGATCCTGCACCCGCATGGGAGACCAGGAGGAGGCTCCTGGCTCCTGGCTTTGGATTGGTACGGCACAGCTCCAGCCGTTGCAGCCAACTGGGGAGTGAACCATCGGAGGGAAGACCTTTCTTTCTCTCTCTCTCTCTCTCTCTCTCTGTTTCTCTTCTGTGTAACTCTGACTTAAAAAAAAAAAAAAAAAACCACACACACACACAAGCCTCAGGATTTCTGAGCCTCATGATGCCTAACATATTCATTTAATGAAGGACTTTTCATAGGCATTTAATAAAGTGACTGTGTTTTTAGAGACTTAAAAAACTAAATTCTAAGACGACAAGTTGACAGAAGGAAATCATTGAAGACGTATAATCAGAGAAGTAACAGGAATGTGAGGGAAGAATGGTCAAATTTCACATTTATCTGCAGTTGTATGTTTGAAAGACACAGAAGGGCTGTCTCTTCCTTACTCTCCTATCCCTAGAACTATTCTCTATCCTCTTCATTAGCTATCTCACCTAGTCCTAGCACTTGCATCATCACGCCTGCAAATAAGTTCCAAAATGGTTTCCTAATGAAACTCTAAAATGAAGGAGTTTCTAGCATCAACCATTCCTCTACAACTGTTATTTTAATACAGCATTGTACTCTGGAAAGTAGTATTTTTAAAAAACCACCAAAACTGAAGATGTGTATAATAATTCAGCTTTGAGAACATTACATCACTGTAAAAAGAAATCTAAATGTTTTGTTTATAATAGCATCACCATTTAAGAAATATTACACAGCCAATAAAAAATGAATAACTAATAAAAACAGAATAACTAAGAGAAACAGGATGGCTATGAGACAAGGATAAAAGACTTTTTACCGGGCCGGCACTGTGGCTCACTCGGTAAATCCTCCTCCTGCGGCACTGGCGTCCCATATGGGCGCCGGGTTCTTGTCCTGGTTGCTCCTCTTCCAGTCCAGCTCTCTGCTGTGGCCCAAAAAGGCAGTGGAGGATGGCCCAAGTGCCTGGGCCCTGCACCCGCATGGGAGACCAGGAGGAGGCATCTGGCTCCTGGCTTCAGATCGGCGCAGTGTGCTTGCTGGCCATGGCGGCTATTTGGGGGGTGAACCAACAACGGAAGGAAGACCTTTCTCTCTGTCTCTCTCTCTCTCTCACTAACTCTGCCTGTCTAATCAAAAACAAAAACAAACAAAAAAAAACTTTTTACCATATACCCTTTTGTACCTTTAGAATTTGTACCTCATATAAATATTACCTATTCAAAAAAAAAAAGAGAACATTTTTAAAAATGAAGCTTACCTTTAAATGTTATATAGGTGTATTTCTTGACTTAATAAAGATGTACAATGCATTAATAAGTGAAAAACCACAAAACAGTAATACAGTATTGGATCATTAATGTGGGTGGTGAGTATATACACTTAAAATTATAGTACTAGATTTATTAATTTAAGGAAGACTGTTAATTGTAGCTACAAAATACAAAGTAAATATTGATTATAATGGGGTTGGGAGGAGAGAAAGAAAATTAATTCACTCACATCAACAGGAGTATCAAAATATAGTCTCTCCACTTATACTATATGGGATGCTGGCACTGCAGCTTGTTCTTTTCTGTATTTTCTAATTTTTCTTTTTTTTTTTTTTTTAAGGTTTATTTATTTATTTGAAAGTCAGAGTTACACAGAGAGATAAGGAGAGGCAGAGAGAGAGAGGTCTTCCATCCACTGGTTTACTCCCTAATTAGCCACAACAGCTGGAGCTGCACCGATCCGAAGCCAGGAGTCAGGAGCCTCCTCTGGATCTTCCTACATGAATGCAGGGGCCCAAAGACCTGGGCCATCCTCCTCCACTGCTTTCCCAGGCCATAGCAGAGAGCTGGATTGGAAGTAGAGCAGCCGGGACTCGAACTGGCGCCCATATGGGATGCCGACACTGCAGGCAGCGGCTTCACCCACTACACCACAGTGCCAGCCCCTCTAATTTTTCCATAATCAAATAAATTTACTAAAATAAGACTTATCTTGAAACCTTTTAAAAAGTAGCATACAAACCACAAACATAACATTTAATTCATTTACCACCACTCATACTTCTGAGTGGATTCCCATTCTAAAATTTTAGTCTGTCAGCCGGTGCCGTGGCTCAATAGGCTAATCCTCCACCTTGCGGCGCCGGCACACCGGGTTCTAGTCCCGGTCGGGGCGCGGGATTCTGTCCCAGTTGCCCCTCTTCCAGGCCAGCTCTCTGCTATGGCCAGGGAGTGCAGTGGAGGATGGCCCAGGTGCTTGGGCCCTGCACCCCATGGGAGACCAGGAAAAAGCACCTGGATCCTGGCTCCTGCCATCGGATCAGCGCGGTGCGCCGGCTGCAGCGGCGGCCATTGGAGGGTGAACCAACGGCAAAGGAAGACCTTTCTCTCTCTGTCTCTCTCTCTCACTGTCCACTCTGCCTATAAAAAAAAAAAAAAAAAAAAAAAAAAAAAAATTTTAGTCTGTCTTCCACAACATACTACAAATTCCTTTGATAGGCAAAGTAATTGATTTTTTTTTTGTTTATTTTTGCTTGTTACTGTTCCTCCTAGAATCACACACCTTATCTATGCTTTGCATAAATCTTTAAAAATGGGGAGAGGGGCCCTGCATTGTAGCACAGTAGGCTAGGCTGCCACCTGCAATGCCAGCATCCCATATAAGGGCCAGTTCAAGTCCCAACTGTTCCTCTTCCAATCCAGCTCCCTACTAACACACTCAGGAAAGCAGCAAAAGATGAACTACTGCTTGGGCCCCTACCACCCATGTGGGAGACACAGATGGAGCTCCTGGCTCCTGGCTTCAACCTGGCCTAGCCCCAGCAGTTGCAACCATTTGGAAGTGAACAAGCAGAAGGAAGATCTCAGTGCTCTCTCTCGCTCTTTCTCTCTCTCTCTCTATGTTGTGTGTGTATGTGTGTCTGTCTGTCTGTCTGTTAACTGCCTTCCAAATAAATAAAATCTTTAAGTGTTTTTCATAAGTAATTGCAAACAGATCCCCAACTTCCCACTGGGCAAATCTATCTGGCTTCCATTAACCAAATCAAAAATGAAAATATTTTTTCCATCAAATCTACCAACAGACCTTCCTATTACTATCAATGATCCCACAAGTTCTCAAGTCTCTAAATTTCTATCCTTTTTAACTACTCTTTCTCCCTCACATGATCAGTTGCTGTCCTGTCAATTCCATATCCAAAATTTATCTTGCATGCATCCACTCCTATTTAGTCCCACTGGGATACAACATGGCACAACTTAAGATACAGGAAAATATGTACTGATGTATCTTAACCTAGCTATGCCACTCTAGCAGCTTCCTGCTAATGCATACCCAGGAGGCAGCAGGTGATGATGGCTCAAGCACTTGAGTCCCTGTCATTCATGTGAGAGCTGGACTGACTTCAGGGCTTCTGGCTTTGGCCTGGCCCAGTCCCAGCTACTGCAGGCATTTGGGGAGTGAACCAGTGAATGGGTGATCTCTGCCTTTTTGTCTGTCTCTGTGTCACTCTGCTCTTCAAATATATAAAAGTAAATAAAAATCAGTAAAATATAAACATTTGGGAAGAATTAGAAATAATCTGTTTAAGTTACCAAAGCACTATACCTGGCACAAAATAAGCACTCAACAAATGATAACAATTATTACAGCCTATCTGCTAACTCAAACTTTTGCAACCTCTACTTTCTTTGAACCAAGTTAGGTATTACTGATCAATTAATCTACCTAATAGATTTTACTATATGATTTCCCTGCAGAAAAACCACCACTTCCCACAAAATAAGGAGTCTATACTCCTTTGGTGGGACATTCAAGGAGTTCCATGATCTGTACCACCTCACATTACTACTTTAGGCTATCCTCCTGTACAACGCCCTCATTTCCTAACTACAAATGTGAAACACTTCCCCTCCTACCAAAGACCAAGTTTTTACATACGCCAAATGTCTTGGCAGTCCTTCTTTACACTCACAAATGAAGACTGACTGCAAAAAGAGCTAAATCACTAACAACAGGGGCCGGCACTGTGGCACAGTAGGTTAATCCTCCGCCTGCGGCGCCAGCATCCCGTATGGGCCCCGGGTCTAGTCCCGGCTGCTCCTCTTCCATTCCAGCTCTCTGCTAATGGCCTAGGGAAGCAGTAGAATATGCCCAAGCCTTTTGGCCCCTGTACCCACGTGGGAGACCCGGAATAAGCTCCTGGCTCCTGGCTTCGGATCGGCGCAGCTGCAGCTGTCGTGGCCATCTGGGGAGTGAAGCAACAGAAGGAAGACCTTTCTCTCTGTTTCTCCCTCTCTCTCTCTCTGGAACTCATATCTCTCAAATAAATAAAAATAATTTTTTTAAAAATCACTATCAACAGAAGTCCTAATGTCAGATAATGACAGGCATTCTGAAAACAAAATGATAAAACCCCAAGCAATTAGCCCTGTGCTTTTCTAAGCACCCATCTCATTACAAAGGGATCTAATCTCCAATACTTAGTTACAAACCCTATGGAAACAAACATTTCAATATTGGGGCCAGTGTCCTGGCACAGCAGGTTAATCCACTGTCTACAACACAGGCATCCCACATCAGAGCACTCATTCAGATCCCAACTGCTTCACTTCCAATCTAGCTCCCGGTCAATGCCTCTGGAAAAGCTGTGGAAGACGGCCCAAGTTTCTGGGTCCCAGCACCCACATGGGAGATCCCAATGGAATTCCAGGCCACTGGCTACTACAACTGCAGCCATTTGGGGAATTAAATCAGGGAGGGAAGATCCCACTCTCTCTCTGCCCCTGGCACTCTGCCTTTCAGCTACATAAAATGAATCTTTTAAAAAGATCCAATGTTGGGGCCTGCATTATGGTATACCACATAAAACTGCCACCAGCCATGCTGGTAGCCCATATGGACACTAGTTCGTGTTCCAGACGATACACTTCCGATCCAGCTCCCTGGCAATGGCCTGAGAAAGCAGTGGAAGATGACCCAAGTGCTTGGGCTCCTGCATCCATGTGGGAAACCCACATGAAGCTCCTGGCTTCCGCCTGGTCCACTGCTAATCGCTGTGGCCATCTGGGGAGTGAACCAGTGGATGGAAGATCTCTCTTTATATGTCTCTCCCTCTCTCTAACTCGGACTTTCAAAAAAATAAAAATCTTTAAAAAATAGAACTCAGGGGCCGGTGCCGTGGCTCACTTGGTTAATCCTCTGCCTGCAGCGCTGGAGTCCCATATGGGCACTGGGTTCTAGTCCCAGTTGCTCCTCTTCCAGTCCAGCTCTCTGCTGTGGCCTGGGAAGGCACTGGAGGATGACCCAAGTCCTTGGGCCTCTGCACCCGCATGGGAGAACAGGAAGAAGCACCTGGCTCCTGGCTTTGGATCAGTGCAGCACCAGCAGTAGTGGCCATTTGGGGAGTGAACCAATGGACAGAAGACCTTTCTCTATGTTTCTCTCTCTCACTGTCTGTAACTCTGTCAAATAAATTTTTTAAAAATTTTTTAAAAAAACAGAACTCAAGGAGAGGCAGGACAACTAACTACCTTTAAAAAAAAATCAGTATTTTATATCATCCATAAAAATCCTACTCCTCCTTAAAGACTCCATTCAAATGTGATCTCTACTAATCTTCCCCAATTAACCCCAGAAGAAGGTATTTACTACCTGCCCTATCCTCTCACGGTCATCAATGTTTGTCTAAGAATGAGTGAAAGAGAAGATTAACATACAATGACAATGAGTTATGTCAGTTTTCCTAAACTAGAATAGTACTAAATTAATTTATCATACACCTCTATCATTTTTAACTGTTCTCTATTTCTGTACAACAGGTGTGTTCAAAGTTTCAACTACTACCCCCAAACGGCCACTACAGCCTCAGGCGCTACGCCAGGAGCCAGGTGCTTCCTCCTGGTCTCCCATGCGGGTGCAGGGCCCAAGCACTTGGGCCATCCTCCACTGCCTTCCCGGGCCACAGCAGAGAGCTGGACTGAAGAGGAGCAACCGGGACAGAATCCAGCGCCCTAACCGGGACTAGAACCCAGGATGCCAGCGCCACAGGTGGAGGATTAGCCAAGTGAGCCATGGCACTGGCTCCAGTGAGTTTTCTAAAGTCCAGCTGTAATAATTATAGCACTCAGCGAGCAAACAGCCCCATAAAATGTGAGATCATAAGCTAATTCATTTTCACTAAAATATGCTAAGCCACCGTTACCCCAGCTTTTGGCTTTTACAGACCTGTAAGCCACTCATTAAATTAAAAGATCAAGATTGCCAATGTCTTCTTTTGCCAAATAAAGTATTAAGATACAACCACTGTCCACTAGCATCACTATTTCATAAATTAAAGAATATTTTAAACATTTTTTTCAAATGTTTACTGAGCAACTACATTTTGCTAGATACTGGCCTTGGCGCCGGGTGCTGGGTGTAGTGGGTAAAGCCACCGCCCTCAATGCCAGCATCCCATATGGGCGCCGACTGGAGTCCCGGCTGCTCCACTTCTGACCCAGCTCTCTGCTATGGCCTGGGATAGCAGTAGAGGATGGCCCAAGTCCTTGCGCCCCTGCGCATGGGAGACCCAGAAGAAGCTCCTGGCTCCTGGCTTTAGATTGGCACAGCTTCCGCCGTTTTTGCTGCCAATCGGAGAGTGTACCAGTGGATGGAAGACTTCTCTCTCTCTCTCTCTCTCTCTACCTGTCCTCTCTGTATAACTCTGACTTTCAAATAAACAAACAGATACTGTCCTAGGCACTGAAGATATTGATGAGAACAAGAGACAGACTATCCTCATGGAGCTTGATTCAAGAACACACTCTTCATAAAAACTTAACGAACCAGAAGAAAGAAGAGTCCTCAAAGTTGTTGAAATTTACATTAAGATGGGGACAGGTGAGGCTTTGTCCGTCCCGCCCGCACCCCCAACTTCTCTGAGGACGTCTTTGAAGTTCATTTTTGACCGGCCCTCGGGAATCTTTACTTAGCTTTATTCAATTTACATAGCGCAGAGCCGATCATATGGGTAGGGGCACTCAAGTGATTTGGTCCGGAAAGGTTACTCCACGATCCCCGACCGTAACCACCCTAACGACAACAGCCCCGCTTTCGGACGAGAGCCTCACTGCAGTTCTCTCAACTCTGCCCTCTTCGCAAGCATCCTCCATGCACAGGGCTTCGCGTGAAGCATCTCCTGTCCTAACGTGCGGCATCTTTCCCAGTGGAATGCACTAAACTTCCAGGACAAACTGGACAACGCCACAGCCCTACACCGAATACGACTGTCACACAACTCCCGTTAGGAAAGAGACCTCTGGGGAAAGCTTTAGACACGTCGGGAACCACGAAGCAGGCGTGAGCAGCTGCTCAGAGTCCCCTCACTGCGTTCAAACACAAGATGCCCAAGACCCCTCACCGCACCCCCGCCAAACGCCGCCCGACGCAAACCCGAGAAACACGATCGCTCTCACAGCAAAAGACAGAAAAAATAAAAATAAAAAGCACCCAGGGCAGCCCAAGACTGGAGTCCAAGCGCAACCAGGGAAAAGGGGATGAAGCCTTGCCTCAGAGGCCGCCCTCCTGTCCCAGTTGGGGGGAGGAGGGGTACGTATGCGAGGGATGAAATCGGCACTCGGCGTGGGGGAAAGCCGAGGACCCCTAACTATTCTGGGGGGTAACGATGCCCAGCTCGACGAGCAGCGTCAGAATCCGGCAGCCAAGCCTTACCTCAGCGCTCGGGTGTTTAAAAGTATCTAAAAATAGCAGCTCCATAGCTGAGTCCACCGCCATGTTTGACGCGGGAGGGGGACGGGGGGAGAACTTCCGGGGCAGCGCTCCAACCTCAGCGACGGCGGCTCGGGAGAGGGAGAAACGGCAGCGCTTCCGGCGACCGACGCGCCAGCGGCCCAAGCCTTGGCCTATCCCTTGGCGTGTTGCTGCCTGCAGTCGCCCGCCCCGCCTACTCCAGCGCGGCGGAGAGCGCCCTGCGAGCGCGGGGAGGGGCGGAAGGAGGCGAGGAGGGGACTATGGCGTCTCCAGAGGGCCAAACCGTGTCGTTCCTCCGCGTTACGGAGCCACGACGGCCTTCTGGTGGCGGAATACCGAGCCGGCTTTGACGCCGACGGAGACGGCGGAGCGAATGCTGCCAACTCTGGATAGCTAGCCCAGCACGACCTCAAGAACAAATGAAAAACCATTCCTGCGCTGGGAGCAGAACATGCAGAGAGCGGGTTGAAAAAAACACCTTACTAAGAGAAGAACCTTGTCTCAGCGAACGAAGAGATTTTCTCATCTGTAGAATGCGAAGAAGGCTAAATAGAAATAATTGAAATAAAAGCCAAGGAATTATAAAAGTGAAACGCAATGAACAGTAAGCCTCGTCCTTGAAACAACTGGAGGTGTATGACGCAAGCCACCTTGGTGGTCTAAGTTGGCACAAACCCGCAGGGCAGCAATGAGGAAATGCCTAGTGAATTACGGGTGCCACCCCTCTTCCAGGAATGTTCTTGCACGCGTGCCAAAAGAAGCAAACATTCAAGAATGTTCATTGCACACTTTATTGCTGCAGCAAGAACTGGAAATTTAGTGGTCCCGATAGGAAGTAGCAAGTTAACGGTACTGTATTGATGTAATAATAACATAGCAGGTAGAAAAAATGAACTAGCACAAAATTTACTACTTTAGATAACCTTTTTTATTAAGATTTATTTAATTGAAAGGCAGATTTACAGAGACACAGAGAGAATCTTCCAACCGCTGTTTCACTCTCCAAATGTCTGCAATGGCAAGTGCTAGGCCGGGCTGGAGCCAGGAGCTTCCTCCAAGTCTCCCACATGGGTACAGGGGCCCAGGCACATGGGCCATCCTCTGCTGCTTTTCCCAGGCACATTAGCAAGGAGCTAGATCAGAGGTGGAGCAGCCAGGACTCCAACCAGCACCCACGTAGGATGCTGACAACTCAGGCAGCGACTTTACTCATTGCACATAACACTAGCCCCATGGGTAACCATAAGAAGGGATTAAACCCAGGCTTAAAAACATTGTAGTATAAAATAAAATGTAGCTCAAAAATGCAAAATCATAAATTTTTAGGGACATTCCTATGTTATAAAATTATTTTAAAAATGTATGGAGGTGGCCGGCGCTGCGGCTCACTAGGCTAATCCTCCGCCTAGCGGCGCCGGCACACCGGGTTCTAGTCCCGGTCGGGGCGCCGGATTCTGTCCCGGTTGCCCCTCTTCCAGGCCAGCCCTCTGCTGTGGCCTGGGAGTGCAGTGGAGGATGGCCCAGGTGCTTGGGCCCTGCATCCCATGGGAGACCAGGAAAAGCACCTGGATCCTGGCTCCTGCCATCGATCAGCGATCAGCGCGGTGCACCGGCTGCAGCGGCGGCCATTGGAGGGTGAACCAACGGCAAAAGGAAGACCTTTCTCTCTCTGTCTCTCTCTCACTGTCCACTCTGCCTGACAAAAAAAAAAAAAAAGATATGTTAAGGGACTTAAAGGGAGACTTAGACTCCAATACAATAGTACTGGGGGACTTCAATACTCCACTCTCAGAAATAGACAGATCAACCGGACAGAAGATCAACAAGGAAACAGCAGATTTACTCGACACTGTAGCCCAAATGGATCTAACAGATATCCATAGAACTTTCAATCCTACATTTAAAGAATTTACATTCTTCTCAGCAGTGCATGGAACCTACTCTAGGATTGAACACATACTAGGCCATAAAGCAAGTCTCAGCAAATTCAAAAGAATTAGAATCATACTGTCGCTCCCCCTCTTCACGGAGGAACGACACTAAACCCTGCCTAGGCTTCATATCCGAGTCACGGCACCATTATGTTGCTCCCCGTCTTCGTGGAGGAACGACACACGACCCTGCGCTGTTCTTTTGTCTGCTCGGCCCTCCCTGGGTTTGCTGCTGGTTCTTCCCGGGTTGGCTACCGACCCTTCCACCTCCGTGGAAGGGCGGTTCCCCCTGCCACTTTCCCCACTTCCGCGGGGGAGTGGCACACCGCCGGCCGGCTCTCTCAGGGGCTGCTCAGGTGTTCCCCTTAGATGTTCCTGGTGCATGTTGTCTCCTCCTTTATAGTCCTCTTCCGCCAATCCCAACTCTGCTACCCACACGCCAAGTATGCTGCTCTCCTCCAATCAGGAGCAGGTCCTACAGTTTATTGGTTGAACTGGAGGCAGCTGTGTAGAAGCTGTTTCCTCCTCTCCCAGCGCCATATTGTGGGAGAGCAGATGCATAGAATAAGTCTTAATTCCAGTAACAGTCTAGTCCGAGTTGCTCCCCACACATACAATGCAGCTTCTCAGACCACAGTGGAAAGAAGTTAGAAATTAGCAACTCAGGAATCCCTAGAGCATATGTAAACACATGGAGACTGAACAACATGCTCCTGAATGAACACTGGGTCATAGAAGAAGAAAAGAGAAATCAAAAACTTTTTGGAAGTAAATGAGGATAACAGCACAACATATCAAAGCTTATGGGATACAGCAAAAGCAGTGTTAAGGGGAAAGTTTATAGCAATAGGTGTCTACATCAAGAAATTGGAAAGGCACCAAATAAATGAGCTTTCAATGCATCTCAAAGGTCTAGAAAAACTGCAACAAACCAGACCCAAATCTATTAGAAGAGACATAATTAAAATCAGAGAAGAAATCAAAAAGATTGAATCCAAAAAAAAAATTACGAAAGATCAGCCAAATGAAGAGCTTTTTTTTAAAAAATAAACAAAAT
Source organism: Oryctolagus cuniculus (assembly GCF_051225735.1). Classification (NCBI taxonomy): domain Eukaryota; kingdom Metazoa; phylum Chordata; class Mammalia; order Lagomorpha; family Leporidae; genus Oryctolagus; species Oryctolagus cuniculus. Next base: position 120,571,617 of record NC_142872.1, read on the forward strand.
AGACACACCATTGGCCAAACTAACTAAAAAAAGAAGAGAAAAGACCCAAATCAATAAAATCAGAGATGAAAAAGGAAACGTAACAACAGACACCACAGAAATAAAAAGAATCATCAGATTTTATTACAAGGACTTGTATGCCAACAAACAGAAAAATCTATCAGAAATGGATAGATTCCTGGATACATGCAACCTACCAAAATTGAACCAGGAAGACATAGAAAACCTAAGCAGATCCATAACTGAGAAATTGAAACAGTAATAAAGGCCCTCCCAACAAAGAAAAGCCCAGGACCAGATGGATTCACTGCTGAATTCTACCAAACATTTAAAGAAGAACTAACTCCAATTCTTCTCAAACTATTCAGAAAAATAAAAAGAGGGAATCCTCCCAAATTCTTTCTATGAATCCAGCATCACCTTAATCCCTAAGCTGGAAAAAGATGCAGCATTGAAAGAAAATTACAGACCAATATCCCTGATGAACATAGACGCAAAAATCCTCAATAAAATTCTGGCCAATAGAATGCAACAACACATCAGAAAGATCATCCACCCAGATCAAGTGGGTTTTATCCCTGGTATGCAGGGATGATTCAGTGTTCACAAATCAATCAATGTGATACACCACATTAACAGACTGCAGAAGAAAAACCATATGATTATCTCAATAGACACCGAGAAAGCATTTGATAAACTACAACACCCTTTCATGATGAAAACTCTAAGTAAACTGGGTTTGTAAGGAACATTCCTCAATACAATCAAAGCAATTTATGAAAAACCCACGGCCAGCATCCTACTGAATGGGGAAAAGTTGGAAGCATTTCCACTGAGATCTGGTACCAGACAGGTATGCCCACTCTCACCATTGCTATTCGATATAGTTCTGGAAGTTTTAGCCAGAGCCATTAGGCAAAAAAAGAAATTGAAGGGATACAAATTGGGAAGGAAGAAGTCAAATGATCCCTCTTTGCAGATGATATGATTCTTTATTTAGGGGATCCAAAGAATTCTATTAAGAGACTATTGGAACTCATAGAAGAGTTTGGCAAAGTAGCAGGATATAAAATCAATGCACAACAATCAACAGCCTTTCTATACACAGGCAGTGCCATGGCTGAGAAAGAACTGCTAAGATCAATCCCATTCACAATAGCTACAAAAACAATCAAATACCTTGGAATAAACTTAACCAAGGATGTTAAAGATCTCTACAATGAGAATTACAAAATCTTAAAGAAAGAAACAGAAGAGGATACCAAAAAGTGGAAAAATCTTCCATACTCATGGATTGGAAGAATCAATATCATCAAAATGTCCATTCTCCCAAAAGCAATTTATAGATTCAATGTGATATCAATCAAGATACCAAAGACATTCTTCTCTGATCTGGAAAAAAATGATGCTGAAGTTCATATGGAGACACAGGAGACCTCGCAAAGCTAAAGCAATCTTGTACAACAAAAACAAAGCCGGAGGCATCACAATACCAGATTTCAGGAATACTACAGGGCAGTTGTAATCAAAACAGCGGTAGTACTGGTACAGAAACAGATGGATAGACCAATGGAACAGAATAGAAACACCAGAAATCAGTCCAAACATCTACAGCCAACTTATATTTGATCAAGGATCTAAAACCAATTCCTGGAGTAAGGACAGTCTATTCAATAAATGGTGCTGGGAAAACTGGATTTCCACGTGCAGAAACATGAAGCAAGACCCCTACCTTACACCTTACACAAAAATCCACTCAACAGGGATTAAAGATCTAAATCTATGTATGGAAAAAGACTCCGGAGGCACAAGCAGTCAAAGCCAAAATTAGCAATTGGGATTACATCAAATTGAGAAGTTTCTGTACAGCAAAAGAAGCAGTCATGAAAGTGAAGAGGCAACCGACAGAATGGGAAAAAATATTTGCAAACTATGCAACAGATACAGGATTAATAATCAGAATCTACAAAGAGATCAAGAAACTCCCCAACAACAAAACAAGCAACCCACTTAAGAGATGGGCCAAGGACCTCAATAGACATTTTTCAAAAGAGGAAATCCAAATGGCCAACAGGCACATGAAAAAATGTTCAGGATCACTAGCAATCAGGGAAATGCAAATCAGAACCACAATGAGGTTTCACCTCCCCCACGTTAGAATGGCTCACATACAGAAATCTACCAACAACAGATGCTGGCGAGGATGTGGAGTAAAAGGGACACTAACCCACTGTTGGTGGGAATGCAAACCAGTAAAGCCACTATGGAAGTCAGTCTGGAGATTCCTCAGAAACCTGAACATAACCCTACCATACAACCCAGCCATCCCACTCCTTGGAATTTACCCAAAGGAAATTAAATTGGCAAACAAAAAAGCTGTCTGCACCTTAATGTTTATTGCAGCTCAATTCACAATAACTAAGACCTGGAATCAACCTAAATGCCCATCAACAGTATACTGGATAAAGAAATTATGAGACGTGTACTCTATAGAATACTATACAGCAGTCAAAAACAGTGAAATCCGGTCATTTGCAACAAAATGGAGGAATCTGGAAAACATCATGGTGAGTGAAATAAGCCACTCCCAAAGGGACAAATATCATATGTTCTCCCTGATGGGTGACAACTAACCGAGCACCAAAAAGGAAACTGTTGAAGTGAAAGGGACACTATGAGAAACTGTCTAGATAAGCCCTTGTCCTGACTGTTGATGAACAACTTACTACTTTATCCCTTTTAGTATTTTTTTGTCCTACTTAATACTATTGGTTGAACTCTGTAATTAACACACAATTATTCTTAGGTGTTTAAATTTAACTGAAAAGTGATCTCTGTTAAATAGAAGAGTGGGAATAAGAGAGGGAGGAGATGTACAATTTGGGACATGTTCAATCTGACTTGCCCCAAATGGTGAAGTTAGAAATGTGGCAGGGGATTCCAATCCAATCCCATCAAGGTGGCATGCACCAATGCCATCTCACTAGTCCGAGTGATCAGTTTCAGTTCACAATTGATCATAATGATAGGTGTAAGAGTCAAAGAGATTACATAAACAAGACTAGTGTCTGCTAATACTAACTGATAGTATTAAGAAGGAGAATGATCCACCATGGGAAGTGGGATACACAGCAGAATCATAGAATGGCAGATGTCCTAAACAGCACTCTGGCCTCAGAATCAGCCCTTAAGGCGTTCAGATCTGGCTGAAGAGCCCATGAGAGTATTTTAGGCATGAAAAGCCAAGACACTATGGCAAAAAAATAAATAAATAAATAAATAAAATAAAATAAATGAAAGATCCCTATAAGTGAGATCCCAGTGGAAAGAACAGGCCAACAAAGAAGGCGGTACCTTTCTCTGAAGAGAGGAGAGAACTTCCACTTTGACTATGACCTTGTCTAGATAAGATCAGAGTTGGCGGACTTAAAAGGCTTCCATAGCCTTGGCAACTCATGACAAGAGCCTAGGGTGATTACTGATGCCATAAACAAGAGTGTCAAATTGTTAAGTCAACAACAGGAGTCACTGTGCACTTCTCATGTAGGATCTCTTTCCTTAATATGTTGTACAATGTAAATTAACACTATAACTAATACTCAAACAGTATTTTACACTTTGTTTTTTGGTGTGGGTGCAAACTGTTGATATCTTTACTTAATATATTCTAAATTGATCTTCTGTATATAAAGATAATTGAAAATGAATCCTGATGAGAATGGGATGGGAGAGGGAGCGGGAGATGGGAAGGTTGTGGGTGGGAGGGAAGTTATGGGGGGTGGAAAGCCATTGTAATCCATAAGTTGTGCTTTGGAAATTTATATTTATTAAATAAAAGTTCAAAAAATGAAAATAAAGACATCTTGGGACATTGAAAAAAAAAAAAGACCACTCTACCACCACAACTTTTATCAGAGTAGATGGCTTTTTTTTTTTTTTTTTTTGACAGGCAGAGTTAGACAGAGAGAGGGAGAGGGACAGAGAGCAAGGTCTTCTTTTTCCATTGGTTCACCCCACAAATGGTCAGGAGCCAGGTGCTTCCTCCTGGTCTCCCATGCAGGTACGGTGCCCAAGGACCTGAGCCATCCTTCACTGCACTCCCGGGCCACAGCAGAGACCTGGACTGGAAGATGAGCCACTGGGACAGAATCCGGTGCCCCAACTGGGACTAGAACCCAGGGTGCCAGAGCCGCAGGTGGAGGATTAGCCAAGTGAGCTGCGGCACCAGCCTGAGTAGCTGGCTGTTATACCTGGCTCAGTTCTGACTCCAGCTTCCTGCTAATGCAGACTCTGGAGTGCAGCTATGATGGCTCAAATGCTCGGGTTCCTGTCACACACAGTGGGAGACATGGACTGTGTTTTGGCCCAGCCCTGGCTATTTAGGACTTTCAGGGAGTGAACCAGTGAAGAGCAAAGGGACTTAAAATGCTATTACTTTGTAATTCAAATGCTTTTTATTTGGTAATGCTTTTATTCTTAGATTGGTAGTGGTTACACAAGTATCTCTTATATTGTTATTTGTACTTTATAATGTATGTGAAAGGCAGAATTACAGAGAAGCAGAGAGAGAGCAGTCTTCCATCTACTGGTTCACTCCCCAAATGGCTGCAAAGGTCAGAGCTGAGCCGATCCAAAGCCAGGAGTCAGGAGCTTCTTCCTGGTCTCCCACGTGGGTGCAGGGAACCAAGGACTTGGAACATCTACTGCTGCTTTCCCAGCCATAAGTAGGGAGCTGCATCAGAAGTGGAGCAGCTGGGACATAAACTGGTGCCCATAAGGGATCCTGGCATAGCAGGCAGCAGGTTTACCCGCTACAGCACAAGCCAGCCCCATAAATTAATAATGCACTTTTTCTAAAAGCAGTTTTACAGAAAATTGAGCAGGTAGTATACAGAGTTCCCAAGTACCTCCACTTCACCCACTCAAAGATTCCCCTATTATTAATATCTTGCATGAACTTGGTACACCTATTGTAATTGATGAGCTAGTATTGATACATCATTATTAACTAAAGTTTATAGTTTACATTAGGGCTTACTCTTAGTATTGTACAGTTTTGACAAATGTATAATGTCATGTGGCTGCCATCACAGTGGCATATAGAATAGTTTCCCCAAAAAGTGCCCTGTGCTCCATTTATTTGTCCCTTCTGGACAAACTGTCTCATCTTTTACACTCTTTACATAGTTTGCCTTTTCTGTAAGGTAACATAGTTAGACTCACAAAGTATATGCCCATTTCAAGCCAACTTCTTCCACAAAGCAATATACATTTAACATTCACCCAAATCTTTTCATGGCTTGTGAGCTTATTTCTCTTTATTGCTGATTTTTTTAAAGTTTTATTTATGCATTTGAAAGGCAGAGTTTACAGAAAGAGAGAGCTCTTCCATCCACTGGTTCACCCCGCAGATAGCAGCAATGGTTTGAGCTGCTCTGTTCCAAAGCCAGGGGCCAGGAGCTTCTTCCAGGTCTCCCACATGGGTGCAGAGGCCCAAGCACGTAAGCCATTCTCCACTGCTTTCCAGGTGCATTAGGCAGCTGGACCAGAAGTGGAGCAGCTAGGGGATGGCACTGTGGCTTAGTGGGTAAACTAAGGGAGCCTGTTTGAGTCCTGGCTACTCCACTTCCAATCTAGCTCCCTGCTGGTGCACCTGGGAGAGCAGCAGTGGAAGACCCAAGTGCCTGGGCCCCTGCACCCACATGGGAAACTGGAAGAGGCTCCTGGCTCCTGTCTTCAGATCAGCCCAGATTTGGCCATTGTAGCCATTTGGGGAGTGAACCAGCAGAAGGGAGATGTTTCTCTCTCTCTCTCTTTGCCTCTGCCTCTTTGTAACTCTGCCTTTCAAATAAATAAATAAATCTCTTTAAAAAAAAAAAGTGAAGCAGCTGGGACTTGAATCAGTGCCCATTTGGGATGCCAGCATCATAGTGGCTTTACCACTGTACCACAATACCAATCCTGCTGAATAGTATTTCATTGTCTAGATATAACATTATTTATTCATTCATCATTTGAAAGACATCATATTTGCTTCCAGTTTTCAACAAATATGATAAAACTGCAAATGTTTGTGTTCAGATTTTTGTATGGATATACTTTAAACAAAAAAAAAGCAAACAATTTGAGAGGCAGAGAGATAACCAGTGAGTTCCCATTAACTGGTTCATTCCCCCAAATGTCTACAATGGCCAGACCAGGCTGGGGCCAAAGCCAGTAGCCAGGATCTCACTCCAGATCTCCTACATACATGGCTAGAAATCAACTACTTGAACCATCACCTGCTACTTCCCAGGCTCTGTTCTGGTGGGAAGCTGGAATTGGGAGCTAAAGCAGAGATCAAAGTGAAGCACTCAGATATGTGATGCAGGCATTGTAACTCACATCTTACCCGCTAGGCCAAGTGCCCACCTCTGGACATACGTTTTCATCTCATACAGATAAATATGTAGGAAGAGAATTGCTGGATCACATGATAAGATTGTGTTTACTTTTGTAAGGAAATTGCCTTCCAAAGTAGCATTCCTACCAACAGTGAGTGAGCATTCTGTTCCTCTCCAGCTTCATCAGTATTTGATCTATCAATGTTTTGGGTTTTGACCATTCTTTTTTTAAAATAAAAATATTTTATTTATTTATTTGAGAAGTAGAGTTACAGACAGAGAGAGAGAGAGAGACAGAGAGAAAGGTCCCTCATCCACTGGTTCACTCCCCAAATGGCCACAATGGCCAGAGCTGCACCAATCCAAAGGCAGGAGCCAGGAGCTTCCTCCAGGTCTCCAATGCGGGTGCAGAGGTCCAAGCACTTGGGCCATCTTCCACTGCTTTCCCAGACCATGGCAGAGAATTGGATCAAAAGATAAGCAGCTGGGACTTGAACTGGCGCCCACGTAGGATGCTGTTGCCACAGATGGATGGTTAGCCTACTGCGCAACAGTGCCAGCCTCAGATGTTGACCATTCTAATAGGTGTGAAATGGTATCTCATTATTGCCTAAATTTGTAATTCCATAATGACATGATGCTAAACAATTTTCATGTATTTATTTGCCATTTTCTTCATCTTTGGTGATGGCCTTACTTTTTTTTTTCTTAATCAAACCTGGCAATCTGTGCCCTGATTGGAGTATCTAGGCCTCAGATATTCAATGATATAGTTGAATGCTTGCTATTACATTCAATGGTATAGAAAACTAACTAGACTCCTAGGAGAGCCCAGAACCCCTGGTAGGCTATCCACTATCTCCCATAGTGTATAGAGCCCCAAATTCACTTCTCCTTGCTCCCTCCCCTTTCTTTACCTTCCTTGATGATTGAGCCATCTCCCAGCTAGTACATGGGTCTTTACCATCTCTGGGCTCTGAATTAAATGGTATCTTCTGCCTTGACTATGACTCCCTCGAAATGGCTTTCAAAAATTTACATAGAGTTACAATGGCATCCCAAAGAACAAACTATGTAAAAAATAAGCTTAATCAAGGAGTGGGAATTTGACACAGAAGTTATGATGCTGCTTAGGATCCCATATGAGAATGGGATCCCATATGAGAATGCCTAATTCAACTCCCATCTCTACTTCCAAGGTCAGCTACCCAATAATGCACTCCCTTGGAGGCATCAAGTGATGGCTCAAGTTCTTGGATCACAAACACCCATATGGAAGACCTAGATTGAGTTCTAGGCTCCTGGTTTCAACCAAGCCCAGTCCCAGCTGTTGAGGGTATTTGGGGAATGAACCAGTGAATAGAATCTCTCTCTCTCTCCCCTCTCTCTCTCTCTGCCTTTCAATTAAGCAATATTTAACTAAAGAGGTGAAAGACTAAACCATAAAATATTTCTGAAAAAGAAAACCTAAATAAATGGAAAGACATTACATGTTCATGAGGACACAATATTGTTAAGATGCCAATACTACTCAAAGTGATTCCTTGCAATTCCTGCCAAAATTGCATTGGCCATTTTTTAAGAGATGGAAAAGCTAATCCTCAAATTAATATGGAATTTCAAGAGGTCCCTGATTTAAAAAAAATCTTGAAAACAGAGTAATTTGGAGAAGTTATACTTCTTGATTTCAAAATTATTACAAAACTACAGTATTCAAAACAGTGTGTTAATGGCATAAAGGTAGACATACATTATTCACCCTTAACTGAAGACCTCCAGTGAAAACCTGAAACACAGACACTGACAAATCCTATATGTAGAGCCACTCTGCCTGTCCAAAAAAAAAAAAAAAATATATATATATATATATATATATACATAAGTTTTAACTTCTGAGCCATTCTGAATAGCATGATGAAATTTTGCTCTATCATGCTCCATCTGCCCATGGACTTGAAGTACCCTTTTGTCCAGTGTATCAACACTGTATATACTACCTACCCATTAACATCCATCTTGGTTATCAGATCATCTGTCATGATATTGATCTTGCAGTGCTTGTGTTCAAATAACACTTATTTCACTTAATGGTGGTCCCAAAGTGTAAGAGTAGTGATGTTGATAATTCAGATATGCCAAAGAGAAGACGTACAGGAGCAGGTGTTGTGCTATGGCTGCTGAAGCTGTGACTTGGGACACCTGTATCCCATATTATAGTGCTTGGGTACATTCCTGGCTTCTCTGCTTCCTGCTAATGCATTCTGGGAGGCAGCAGGTGATGGCTCAAATGGTTGAGTCCCTGCTACCCATCTGGGACACCCAGATAGCGTTCCTGGCTCCTGGCTTTGGCCTGGCTCAGCCCTGGCTGTTGCAGGCATTAGGAGACTAATCAGTGGATGGGCAAACTATCTGTCACTCTGCCTTTCAAATTAGTAAAAGCAAATAAACTTAAAAAAAAATACAATGCTTCTTTTAAGTGAAAAGGGAATTATTGACTTAGTAAGGAAACAAAAAATTGTATGCTGAGGTTACTACCACCTGTGGTAAGAACAAATCTTTCCACAAAATTGTGAAGAAGGAAAAAGATTTGTGCTGGCTTTGCTGTCACAGTTCAAACTGCAGACGTTCTAGCCACAATGCTTAAGTGCTTAGTCAAGATGGGAAAGGCACAAATGTGTGTGTGTTTATTTAGAAAACAATCCATAGTACATATAGGATTTGTTTTTATTTTTTTATTTTTTGACAGGCAGAGTGCACAGTGAGAGAGAGAGACAGAGAGAAAGGTCTTCCTTTTGCCGTTGGTTCACCCTCCAATGGCCGCCGCAGCCGGCGCACTGCGGCCGGCGCACCACGCTGATCCGATGGCAGGAGCCAGGTGCTTCTCCTGGCCTCCCCTGGGGTGCAGGGCCCAAGCACTTGGGCCATCCTCCATTGCACTCCCTGACCACAACAGAGAGCTGGCCTGGAAGAGGGGCAACCAGGACAGAATCCGGCACCCCGACCGGGACTAGAACCCGGTGTGCTGGTGCCGCTAGGTGGAGGATTAGCCTATTGAGCCGTGGCGCCGGCCCTAGATTGTTTATTTATGGAATTTTCCATTTAATTTTTTAGACAATGGTTAACCATTGGGGAAAAGCACAGAAGGTTAAAACATGGATTAAGACAGACTACTATAGACCAATAGAAAGAATTAAGAGTCTGGAACTAAACCTTCATACCTCTGACAAATTGATCTTCAACAAAGATGCCAGGACCACTCAATAGGGAAAGAATAATCTCTTCAATAAATGGAATAAATGGTGCTGGAATAACTGTATATCTGCATGCAAAAGAATGAGAACTGGATAATCACAAGCAAACATTCGATCTCATGCCAGACAAAAGTTAACTTGTATCAAGGATATAAATAAAAAGGTAAAACTATAAAACTCTGAGAAGAAAATGTAGAGTTAAATCTTCATGTCCTGGAATTTGGCAGTGTATTCTTATAGATAACACTAAAAGCATTAGCAGCAAAAGAAAAAATAAACTGGAATTCATCAACATGAAAAACTTCTATGCAGGGGCGGGTGCTGTGGTGCAACAGATTAAAACTATGGCCTGCAGCACTGGCTTCCCCTATGGGCACTGATTCAAGTGCTGCTGCTCTACTTCTGATCCAGCTCCCTGCTAATGTGCCTGGGAAAGCAACAGAGGATGGTCCAAACGGCTGGACCCTTCATCCATGTGGGACATCCAGAAGAAGCTCCCCTCTGTAACTCTGCCTGTCCAAGAAGAAGAAGAAGAAGAAGAAGAAGAAGAAGAAGAAGAAGAAGAAGAAGGAGGAGGAGGAGGAGGAGGAGGAGGAGGAGGAGGAGGAGGAGGAGGAGGAGGAGGAGAAGAAGAAGAAGAAGAAGAAGAAGAAGAAGAAGAAGAAGAAGAAGAAGAAGAAGAAGAGGAGGAGGAAGAGGAGGAAGAAGAGGAAGAAGAGGAAGAAGAGGAAGAAGAGGAAGAAGAGGAAGAAGAGGAAGAAGAGGAAGAAGAGGAAGAAGAGGAAGAAGCTCCTGGCTCCTGGCTTCAGATCAGCTCAGCTCTGGCTGTTGCAGCCATTTGGGGAGTGAATGAATCAGTGAATCGCTCACTCTCTCTCTCTCTCCCTCTCTCCCTCCTTCCTTCCCTCCTTCGCTCTCTCTCTGTAACTCTACTTTTCAAATAAAATAAATAAATCTTAAAAAAAAAATAAAACCTTCTATGCATTGAGTGGCAGTGCCAAGAGAGAAAAAGACAACTGATATGATTTGGATATTTGTCTCCTCCAAAACTCATGATGAAATTTGGTTGCTATTGTGGCAGTGTTAGAGGATAAGACTCATAGTAAAAGGATCAAGAGAGTTTGCGGTCATGGGTGGGATTAATGACATTGTAAAAGGACAAGTTCAGCCTCCTTTTGCCTTTTTGCCATTCTGCCTTCTGCTATGATATGACACAGCAAGAAGGTTCTTAGTAGGTGATGACACCTTGA